>NC_137208.1:9261086-9323586 GCF_960531495.2 Zeus faber
TACTTCAGTAAACGTATATTAAAGTTAAATTACTTAAAGTTGAAGTGCTATTAAATGCATTTAAAGTGTTAAATTCACTGCCTGTCTATGGTGCAAGCTTCTTTTAGACAGATGAGTGCCAGTGTGTATCCTAATTACAATTTACAATCAAATAGTATATCGTATACTTTAGATGAATAATGCATATAAATATACAACTAAATATAAGAAAATAAGTATCTAAATAACTGAACAAGTAACTAAAGGTAATGCGACTAAGTTAAAAGACAGTAAAGCAGAGTAAAAAAGCACACATACATCAATATAATAGAGTAAAAAGGTACTTGAGTAAAGTACAGATGCTTCAAAAATGAACCTTAGTACCGAAGTGTTATTTTCCACCACTGTGTAAACACTGCAAGTGCAGGCCAGTTATAATACAGAATGTGTGTGTGTGTGTGTGTGTGTGTTTGTGTGTATGTGTGTGTTTTATAATTGCTTATCAGAAGACGTGCCTTTGAGCATCGTTAAGTATGCATCAGGTCGTGTGTGTACGTGCACGTGTGTGTGTGTGTGTGTGGGTGTGTGTGTGTGTGTGTACACGCGTGTCTGCATGCACGCGTCTCTCTCTCTCTCTCTCTCTCTCTCTCTCTCTCTTTTGGGGATACACTGGGCCTCGGCCTGGTAGATGGTCTGGTCGGGCTGGTTGACGTGCTGCATGGCGATGGCGTGGGGGAATTCGTTGAGCATCCTCTGCTGGAACGCCTCCAGACGCTCGTAGTCATGCCCGCGACACACAAACTCCTTATTCTGCGGAAAGAGCGGAAGAGACGGAAGGGGAGGGAGTGGAGGTGGAGGTGGAGGAGGAGGAGGAGGAGGAGGGAAGGAAAAAAATAGGAAAAAAAAAAAAAGAGAGAGAATGAAAATCCTCCACGGAGTTAGTTTGACCCCCGGTGGCGGCGCGGCGCCACTGCACGTCCCCGTTTTGTTCCCCCCCCCCCAAAATCCGGTGACATTGACCGGGGATGTCACCTTGGATGCTTTCTCTCGTAAAGGGAAATGGAATTGAACCAACGTTATGTTTTCCATCAAAAGAAAAAAAAAAAAAAAAAAAAAGAAATAATTAAATAATAAATGTCGAGGCATCTACGGAGAGGAAGGGGGGGGGCGGGGATTCGCATGTTTTACCCGGAGGAAGAAGGGAAATTTCTTCCCGTAGAAGCCGACCCTGAAGAACTCCGGCTCCAGTCGCTGCTGGTCCATGATCTTGTCGTAGAGAGAAGCCTCCATCATCTGGTGAAAGAAGAAGGACAATATGGATCATTGTAAATCAAATTTTTTATTTTTTTATTTTTGTAAATTTGGCTCTTGGGACCGTAATATTAGACAAAGGTTTTGCAGGCTGTGGGGAACTCACCCTCATCTTGCTCAGGTTCCTGTAGTCGTAGTAGGACTCGTATTGGTCGGCCAGCTCTCGGCACAGGATGATGCCGTTCTCCCAACACTGGAAAACGCATGCGCTTTTAATTTTTAGTGACAACGTCCCACAAGAGCTCAAATACGTGAACCTCACGCCCAAGAGAGAGGGGGCGGTTTATTGTCTCCACTAGATGGCACTGGCGAGCTAACAATACCAAGGAATCAGGCCCTAACCTACGGCCCCGGCGCTGTGCAGGTGCACGTGGCTCGCGGCCATCTTGCTAATTAAATGGAAAGCTTTCCTTTCCCGCCGCGTTTTTATTCCCCGGGCGGCGGCTCCGGCAGATGGCGGCGTCCGCGGGTTTTTCGGGGGTGGGGGGGGGGAAATTGGACTATGAGTAACGACGGGAGTGCTCCTAATGATTCTGCAGCGCTATGCGGTTTGATCAGCAGTGCTGAGCGCTCGGATACATCTTTATTCCCCTTTTGTGGGAGTTGGAGGGATTCCATCGGGCCACGGAGGGAAGAGAGCGGTGGTTAAGATAACAAGGTGTAATGGGACTGGCGGAGTAAGAGAAGGAGTGATACGATCTGCATAAGAAAGGAAGTCAAGACCCCGAGGAAGGGAGGAGACAGAAAGAAAAGCTGCATACATAGATAGTGTGAGAGACAGACAGGCACACTATCAATGTACCCAGCACCGATATGTATGTGTATATATATATATATATATAGGGGGTGGTGGAGCTACCTTCCCCCGGTCGAAGTTCTGGACGATGGTGAGGTGCAGGTACTCCTTCCTCTGCCACTCGCTCTGCATGGGGTAGTTGAGGAACTCCCTCAGCGGCCGCTCCGACCACTCCAGCAGCTCGTCGTAGAGCAGCAGCGTGTACGAGGCCTCTGCAACACACACACACACACACACACACACACACACACACACACCATGTCAACTTCTTATTCTCCCCTAATTGCTGACAGTTCCTGCCTTCCCATTACTTTAATTAGAACTGAACCGCCAGCTGCCAGGATATTTTCGGACAATATGACTAATGAGCACTGGGCCGTCGAAACCCCAAAACCCTCGTGTCCCAAACACTAGTTGGGCGGCTCATAACCTCAGAAACACACCAGTACAACGCGACACAACAAAACTAAAGGGGGTAATAATATTCTGTCGATCCTCAATTTTGGCTTACGTACACAGGACTAGTTAATTTGCTGGTGTCGCTCAAGGCACCGTTATTGAGCCTCTGCCTACTCTGCTAAAAAAACTAAAAATAAAAATAAAATAATCAGCCACAACATTAAAACCACCACTAATAACCTCTAATATTGTGTAGCTCCCCCTCGTGCCAAAACAGCTGTGAGCCATGGAGGCATGGACTCCACCAGACCTCTGAAGGTGTCCTGTGGTGTCTGGCACCAAGACGTGAGCAGCAGATCCTTTAAGTCCTGGAAGTTGTGAGGTGGGGCCCCCACGGATCGGGCTTGTTGTTCCAGCACATCCCACAGATGCTCCATCGGATCGGACCCTAACCCCGCCCATCCACATGACGTAGAAGAAAACATGATTCATCAGACCAGGCCACCTTCTTCCATGGCTCCATGGTCCAGTTCTGATGCTCACGTGTCCATTGTAGGTGCTTTCAGTGGTGGACAGGGCTCAGCTTGGACACTCTGACCGGTCTGCAGCTACACAGCCCCACACACAGCAAGCTGTGATGCACTGTGTGTTCTGACACCTTCCTATCATAGCAGCATTACCTTTTTTACCAGTTTGTGCTACAGTAGCTCTTCTGTGGGATCGAACCAGACGGGCTAGACTTCACTCCCCACGCGCATCAATGAGCCCATGACCCTGTCGCCGGTTCACCGGTTGTCCTTCCTTGGACCACTCTTGGTAGGTACCAACTACTGCACACCGGGAACACCCCACAAGACCTGTGGTTTTGGAGATGCTCTGACCCAGTCGTCTAGCATCACAGTTTGGTCCTCGTCAAAGTGGCTCAGATCCTTACGCTTGTCAAGTTTTGTTATTATGTTATTATTTGTTATGTACATATTAAATGTTTATAAAAAATATTGTGCCTGGAGTAGTACCTGTGTAGTTCTGTGCTTTCAGGTGCAGATCATACAGTTTGTGGATGTAGCGGATGTACATCTCCTCCTTGTTCAGCTCGGTCTTGTAGAAGTTCTGCAGAGGAGGAGGAGGAGGAGGAGGAGGAGGAGGAGATTATGTGGAATTGAGCAACAAAAGGTACCAAAGAAGAAATCAAGAACATTGGAGTGGAGAGAGAGGAAAGCGAGAGAGAGAGAGAGAGAGGGTGATGCAAATGAGAACAGAGATGTGTGATTGGGACAGGAACAGATTGCACGGTGGCACAGTGCAGCAGTGGATTTTTGGCGGATGCTTCCACCGTGATCGCCCGCAAAGCCAGCTGGCCGATGGATGGATGGTTGGATGGAGATAGACAGACAGACAGACAGACAGACAGACAGACAGACAGACAGAGAGACAGACAGATACATAGACAGATAGATAGACTGACCAGCAGACTGACGGTGCAGCCAATCTTCTTGCCATCCACCTCTCCCAGCTTCATACAGTCCCTGTGAGGGAGAGGAATGAAGGAGTCAGGGAGAAGTTAAGCTGTGGCTGAATAAATGCTTTTTACAACCTAAAGAGTGTTTATTTTAGTGTTTCATTTTTATCATTTCTTATTGTATAATATATTTATTATTATTATTTTTATTATTATTATTATTATCTTGTAGCCCAAAAAAGCTTATCCTCATTTTGTTTACTGTATGCACTCAGGACGAGTTGCGTCGCCTTTCAGACCAACCGCCAACGCGTCCACTTTTAAACGACCAAAGCTGTGTTTGTTTTATTTTACACTCTGCGCAGCTCCACTGGTATGATTGGCTGATCTCGTAGGCTGTGTGGATCCTCCTCTACGACTGGTCGAGCCGTTCCCCGCTGAACTCAGAGGCGGCTGCAGGGTATAAAAGCCCCCGGACCAGCTCCAGACCAGAGAACCCGCTCCAGGGCTCCGGGTTTCTAAGACTTCATTTTATTTTGTAATGCTGCGAGACTGTACGTGGTACTTACTGCAGCCTGACACCTGCCGTATTGGGCTGACCAGTGAAGGTCATGTTCGTTTGACTTCTCCGGCCCATTTAACACCACACAGCCCTCACTACTCGCGGATAAGCTGCTGAAGACGCAGCGGGACGCCCCCATTGTTTCCTGGATTACCAACCACCGGACCAACGGGCCACAGTTTGTACGGCTGCAGGGACGTGATGCGTCGGACCGGGGCGGTGAGCAGCGCCGGCGCCCCCCCAGGGGTACGGCTCTGCTTCCCCCCCTCTCTTCTCCCTCTATACCTCGGACGTCAGGCACAACGCAGATACTTGCCACCTGCAGAAGTACGCCGACGACGCTGCTATCGCGGGATGTGTCAGTGGAGGACGGGCGACCGGGGGCAGAGGACCGTCGGACGGTTTTTGTTGAGCGGTGTCGGCCATCTGCCGCCCAACATAAGCAAGCGCAGGGAGGTGGTGGTGGACTCCAGGAGGACGCTCCCCCTGTCTCCTGCTCCCACCCGGGGAGAGGACGTGGAGGCGGTCCAGAGCTACAAGTGCCCGGGCGCGCTCTTGGACGACCAACCGGACCGGGCTGGTAACACCGACACCCCCGTACGGGAGGGGCCGGAGCCGGCTTTATCTCCTGAGGAGGCTCGGGTCCTCTGGCGCGCGCAGGACTCTGCCGACCACGTCTTACCGGGCTGTGGTGGCCAGCGCGGCGCCGCACGCTGGGAGGTGCTACGGCATCCGGGTGGGTGACACCGAGAGGCAGTGCGAGCTTATTCAAAAGAGCTGGTTCTGTCCTCCCTCTCACCCTTGGACACTGTGGAGGAGGTGGCCAACGGGAGGATCGGGAGCAATCTCCTGGCCGTCGTGGACAATCGCTCCCATCCCCGACATGACACCGCGGCAGCGCAGGGAAGCTCCTTCAGCGAAAGATTGTCACAACTGCGCCGCACTAAGGAGCGCCACAGGACATCTTTACTGCCTGCCGCAATAAGACTGTACAATCAAGTTCAAGTTCAAGAGATTATTTGTCACATACATATACATACGGTCATACAATCCCACCTCCGGCCGGCTCCGTCGGGGCGATCAGAGTCGGGCTTGGTGACGTTTAACCATAACGGACAGTTCTTCTTACTGTATGTAACATTTCGGACGTCTATTTTAATTTTATTCTACTCTCACTTTATTTTGTCTGTCCATCTATATAGATCATAATAGCGTTATCTATCGTACGTGTCCTTTCATTCGTCCGTAAAAACCCTCATTTGTGAGTGTGACCGCTGTTCCCGGCTTGTTTATTATATCAGTCATACAGCTTTGCTTTCCTGTTCATAAAAGCCCCACTGCTGCCTGATCGTTCCGGGAAACGGAGCGAACCACTCGTGGAGGGAGGACACACACGGCCTGTTTCCCCGAAAATCATCTGAGTGGAATGTGTGAGTGCGCATCTGCTTTTCAGTGACACAAAGCAGAGACAGAGGCTGTGGAGAGCTTGAGTCGACCAATTGGCAGGTGATCGGAATGACAAGTCAACTCGACGCATACAAAATAAAAGAAAAGGGCCTCACGGGACCTAAGATCATCCGGGCTGTGAGAAAGATGATCGTTTAAATAAACCCATAATATGAACGGTAAAAAAAAAAAAAAAAAAAAAAAGGATCTTAAATACTGGAGTGATGTGTGATAACATGCTTTCTAATCGTTGACATTGAGTCTTTTCCAACATCTTCTTCCATCGTTGGAGTGTGTGTGTGTGTGTGTGTGTGTGTGTGTGCGTGTCACCTGTAGTCCAGCAGCCTCTCCATAAGGCGTGTCACCGTGGCGATCAGAGAGATGCCGCTCTCCCTCCACGTCTCTCGCTCTATCTTCTTCAGCAGGCTGAGAGAGAGAGAGAGAGGGAGAGGGAGATTGCGGAGACAGAGAGTGAGTTCAACAGTGGAGCAGAGGTGTGGTGGTGGTGCAGCCGTAGGAAATTCGGAAGGAGCACAGGGAAATGCAGGGATAAAAGTGCAGGGAGAAGCATAAGAAAAAATAATGAAGGAACGGGGGGAAGAAAAGATAAGAATAAGCAAAAAACGGAGACTGAGCGCGGTGTCTGATGCCACCTGAGCCTGTAGCAGCTAAAAAGAAAGTCTGAAAGTACTTGCATATTTACACTTGCTTCTGTGATAGAAGATTAAAATATTAGCATATTATTATGACAATTGATAATAATAATAATAATATTAATAATAATAACAATAATAATGATGGTAATAATAATAATAATTATTATTATTATAAGTTTTATTATAATAATTATAATAATAAATATAATTATAGACTCTTGATCGACAGTCGTTAAAAAAACAACGTAATTTTTGCCAATTCCCATAATTTTACAAAAAAAAATAATAATAAACACATTACCAAGTTCCCAAATTTCCCAAATTACCAAAGTTCTGTGAAAATCTGCCGGAAAATAAGCATTTTTTGTTACAAAAGAAAAATCTATATCTTTTATAAATTATTAGTTTTAATACCAATATCTATATTATATATAAAAACAATGGACCAATATTCTATAATTTGCAATAGAGATCTTGGAATTGATCATAAATTGTACAAATTCACCAGTTTTTGACCAAATTTTGGCACTTTTCAACCACCTTCACAAGACGGCACAGAGACGCACGTGTCTTACCTAGGGTACGGACCAAACAGAGGAATTCTACTCCAGGTGGGAAGCATAGGCGGAATAAATTAATATTAATAATATTAATACCAACACACACACACACACACACACACACACACACACACACACACACACACACACACACACACACACACACACACACACACACACACACACACACACACACACACACACACACAGGTTAATTTCGGAGTTAGGGGGGTTAGCAGCAGGAAAATATTACGACTTCAAACAGGAAAAAAAGAGGGAAAAATAGAACTAAACACATGGAAAAAGCTAACGTGGGTTGAAAGAATAAAGTGCTATAATTGAATAAGACATATTGAGACTGTTATAGCGAATACTGAGGGAACAAACGTTAAACAGCGGGGAACTGTTGTGGTGCCAGACTAAAGCAATCTCCTCCAGTGATCCACAGATAATGAGGCTGATGGACGGGGGGAGAAAAATGGGACAATATATGCGAGGATGAAAAAAACCAAACGAAAATCCTCAGCCGGTACCAAATCCCGAGATTTAAGGAGAAAACTCCACGGGAGGAGCGGAAGAAAGAAGACGTATGGAGGGAGGCGACGCGGCGGCGTGGATCAAATTAAGCCTCGGAGCGCGAGATTAAATGGTTTCAATAAGCTGCGGGGAGGGAGGAACACAAAACAACACAATAAAGCACGGGGACACGCACACGCACACGCACACACACGCACACACACACACACAAATGCGTAAAAACATGCAACGGCACGAAGCAAGGAACGGGGAAGACGGGAATGTTCCACGGACGTTGTGTGTAGACAATGATTATGAATATGATTATGACTATAATGACGCCCGTTAACTGTTTGTGAGTGTACAGCTAAACGCTAAGTATCCAAAGCTCTCACCGTGACAGCGCGAGAGGGATCAAGAGCAAAGGATTGTGGGTACAACGGGGTGGCAGAGATGCGCTGACGGTAGTAATGCATTCCGGATCGTATTGGGATAGCACGTTGACATAACTAGCCTTTATTATTCAATAACGCCTGAATCTGGTGATAACATTTGCATCACGTGCCACGTTTCCATACATTATTACCAGTCACCGCACAGCGCCGTGGAGTGCTTGATCACGATGAGATCATTTCAAATCGATATTCCGTCTCAACGTATTGTTTTATTTCGTACGTAGCCGTGCAGTAAGTTAAATAGTGTGCAGCCAGCCGGTCGTTATCGTAAAACATCCCTGTCTAGATTGGGAACTGAAGAGTTGTAAACCCTGTTGCGCACGCTTACGCACCGTCTTTTCATTCAGTTATAAATACATCTACAATGAAAACACTGTTATTATTGTTTTTGTTTGAAGAAACGGAGAGGGGATCGCGCCTGTGTCAGCGGAGCGGAGAGGAGCGGCACCGCCAACTTTTTTTTTTTTTTTTTAAGTAAAAAAAACGGGGTATTTATGGCAAATAAAACCGGGAAGATAGCGGAAAAGAAGGGTCGAATGCGGTAGAATTCCAGGAAAAAGGGAGGATTGACAGCGATGCTGTAATATGAGATACCCTCAGATGAAACAAGAAACACCTGATCACCATGACTGTCTGGCTGCACATCATCCCTTACAAGAAGCTGAAATTGATCACATTTGGGCAAGCTATTGCAGAAAGCAATGTTATTACAAAATGTGATATTAGATAACTTGTTATTACATAAAACAATGTTATAACATAATGTGCTGTTGTTACATGATGTGTTGTTATAACATAACATGTTGTCATAACATAACATGGTATAACATAAAATGTTGTTATAACATAATGGGTTGCCGTTATAACATGACATGCTATTACATATGTGTAGTATCACATACCATGATGTAATTATATGACCTGTTAATACATAAAATGTCGTTATTACATAATATGTTGTGTTAACATGATGTGTTGTTATTGCATAACATGTTGCTATTACATAACATGCTATTACACGATGTGTTGTGATTACATAACATGTTTTACATGATGTGTTGTTATTACATAACATGTTGCTATTACATGATGTGTTGTTATTGCATAACATGTTGTTATTACATAACATGCTATTACACGATGTGTTGTGATTACATAACATGTTTTACATGATGTGTTATTACATAACATGTTTTTACATGATTTGTTATTTCATAAAATGCTGTTATTATCTGATGTGTTGTTATTACATAACACGTTTTTACATGATGGGTTGTTATAACATAACATGCTGTTATTACATGATGTGTTGTTATTGCATAACATGTTTTTACATGATGTGTTGTTATTACATAACATGCTGTTATTATATGATGTGTTGTTATTACATAACATGTTTTTACATGATTTGTTATTTCATAACATGCTGTTATTATCTGATGTGTTGTTATTACATAACACGTTTTTAACATGATGGGTTGTTATAACATAACATGCTGTTATTACATGATGTGTTGTTATTGCATAACATGTTTTTACATGATGTGTTGTTATTACATAACATGCTGTTATTATATGATGTGTTATTATTACATAACATGTTTTTACATGATTCGTTATTTCATAACATGCTGTTATTATCTGATGTGTTGTTATTACATAACACGTTTTTAACATGATGGGTTGTTATAACATAACATGCTGTTATTACATGATGTGTTGTTATTGCATAACATGTTTTTACATGATGTGTTGTTATTACATAACATGCTGTTATTATATGATGTGTTATGACATAACATGTTTTTACATGATGTGTTATTACATAACATGTTGTTATTACATGACGTGTTGTTATTACATGACGTGCTCCAGAGGGTGACGGTGACTCTGACATATTAAGACAACAGATAACACGTGTAACTAAGCTAAGCGTGGCTAAATGCCTAAACTCTGTTCATGGGATCAGGTCCAGAGCGGCCAGGATCCAAACAGCCGCTGGCGTGGGCAGCGACATGCAGCAAGGACGCCTCGTCGAGTGGACCCTTTTATTCGCAACAAACAAAGTGGGCGGCTGCTCGTCCCCAAAGCAAAAACACTTGTTTTGGTTTTTTTTTAATATCTTACAGCGCGGTGATGTCAAGTGCCTCGTTGTGGATAAAAGCCTCTCCACTTCGTTCTTCAGTAAACATCCGGCTTTGAGGGAGAACTCAGGCGTTTCTTTGTTTTTGCCGAAAGTCATCTCGTTCATTTCGGACCGCCAGGAGTCGACCCTGAGCGATCGGCCTGCAGAATCGTCGAAAGCGATCCAGTATTGACCAGTCGTGCGATGGCGCAACCGCGTCACCCGGGAACCTGGTCGGTAAGCAGGTAATCTAACCTGAGCAGGTAATCTAACGTGGCTGACTTATTTTCTGTAAATTGGATTTGTACGCGTTTTTCTCTTTTCTTCACGCTCGTCCTTTTCCACCCGTTTTATATTGTGACGCGCCACGATCTCACATGTTGTACTGCTTGAAATTAATTAATTGAAAAGCCTTTTTCCCCATTAATTTCCCCCCCTTAGGGACGACCACGCTCCTATTTTAATCTTATCTAATCCCCTGTGCCTTTTTTGGTTGTTCTATTTCAACGCACATAGTGTTGATATGCAAATTGAAAATGCCTTATTTGGGCATGAACAAATATTAAATATAATTTTAATCCCGTACCGTGTTTAAAACTTTATTTATTTGTATTATTATTTTCGGTAACGGTTTAATGGGTAAATCTGTGTTTTCATCTCAGCAGTATATCGCTCCCTTCTTACCTCCAGGACCCACATTTTACTATTACTTTGTTTTTCCTTTGTTTTTGTTTTGGCAGCGCTGCCACTCACATGCTGTTGAACAGCTCCCTGTAGGTCTCGTCTCCTTTGCCCTCGGACATCAGACTGTCCAGCTTGTCGATCAGCTTGGCCTCCACCTGCGGAGGAAAAAATAAATACGTAAGAATTCACATGGGCGAGAGCGTTTTGCCAAATAAATCCAAAATAAGAAAAGGTCAGAGCCAAATAACTAAAGATCTGTTATTCAGAATCATGCTCCATTGGCCCGGTGTGTTTATATACATGTCTTTTTTGCACAGAACACACGGTAAAATGTCAAAAAAAGGAAAAAGTAATACAAAATTTCAGAAAACAATATATAGTGGGATCTGTTAGAAAGAGTATTTCCAGGGAATCGAGGAAGGTTTAGAAAGCTGCTGGCTTTCAGTGCAACTTTTTCTTGCAGTACCCGCAAACATCCACGAGGAGCCGCTAGATCATCATGCGTTCAGCCCCAAAAGATGATCAATTTTATTGGGCTGAATTAAACTAATCTGGCAAAAATGTCAGTCTCCAGGAAATAATTATTTCATTTCATGCCGCATTGCAAAGCTAATTTGTGAAATATTTGAACACATCTTTGTCATTGTTCTAACATTATCGTGATTTTTTATATATTTATTGGTCTTATCATTAGATTTATTGAATTGCATATTTGCCAATATATTATTTATATTCATTGTTTATTTTTGTGTTTATTGTGTGGTTGTGGTTCCTGTATATTGGAATGTTTCCCATCTTCTAGTTAATGTCGAGGTTTGTGGACTATTGACTTTTTTTTCTTCATTGTTGTTCTTTGAGGTTTATTTTATTGCTTTTTCGGTAACTTATCGTTCAATGTTCATCAGTAGGTTATTGTAATAGTCAATTTTATACATTTCTATTGTTCATTGTTTAACTCACATTTATTCTTTATTGTACATCCATATTTTTCTATCTTCAAGTTAATCCCAATAGTTTCATTGCCTTATTTCTATTGGTGTTATTTATATTACATTATTCTATCAATCTATGCATCCATCCTTCTAGCTATCTATCTATCTATCCATTTATCCCATCGATCTATCTATCTATCTCTCTCTATCGATCTATCTATCATCCATGTATCTATCCATCTATTTATCTATCTATCTATTGCTCTCTATCCATCCATCTACATATTTATCTATCTATCTCCCTCTATCTATCTATCCATCCATCTATTCATCTCTCTATCATCTATCTATTAATTTATCACTCTATCTATCTATCGATCCATCCATCTATCTATCTACCGCTCTCTATCCCTCCATCCATCCATCCATCCATCTATCCCTCCATCCATCCATCCATCCATCCCTCTATACACCTGTTTGAAGTTGCCGCTGCGGCGCTGCTCCCAGTCCATCATGTCGTGGAAGATGGGGATCATGACGTTCCTCAGGTCGGGCTGCGGGACCAGCGTCACCTCCAGGAAGGGGCCGATCATGGCCGGGATGAAGTTGAGCTTGTGCTCCCCTGGGAGGAGGCAAGGTGGAAGTTGAAGGCCGAGGGCGGGGGGTTCAACACAGAGCAAGCGCTGCGGGGGACCGTAGCGCTTTTGACATTTTGTTGTCATCATCCCTGAGTCGTGGTCTTTTCCCCCCGAAAGGGGCAGAACGGCCCTGCCCTGTGGCACGGCACACAACGCCTCTCTTCAGTATTTCATCTCTGGCCTCAACAACAGCTTCTATTAGAACACCGTTATATTCGCCGGAGCCTCTATTTTGTCGTAAGTGATTCAATAATTATAAAACGAAATGGCGTCCCTACAAGTTGCATCTCAACTATTAATAGGAACAACAAATTCATCTTTTTGTTCCTTCTTTTTTTTTTTATGAATGGCCAAATGCATTAGTGTTTCGGGCATAAACAGCCTCTAGAGCAATGTGGGGTTTTTTTTGTTTGTTTTTTTCCCCCACTTTTTCCGGGGGATTGTCTTT
Organism: Zeus faber; assembly: GCF_960531495.2. Lineage (NCBI taxonomy): Eukaryota > Metazoa > Chordata > Actinopteri > Zeiformes > Zeidae > Zeus > Zeus faber. Next base: position 9,274,053 of record NC_137208.1, read on the forward strand.
ATGAAAATGAAGAACCATCGCAAACCACTTCACAACGGGTCTCGAGCAAATCCGCACATTAATTAATATTTCTGAAAGCACTCACAGCCATTTCTGCGCTTAACACTGATATTGCGGCTTTAAGAGGCAAACAAACCATTACTGAGACACGAGATGTTTGATAAATCAGATGAAGACAGAAGACGGTATTCACGCAATTTACATATATTACGTTCATAAATTAGGCATTATAATTCCATTCAGAGTTTACAGACTCATCTTCTTTTTGGTTATTTTAGAGATACAATTCGAAACGGCCGAGGAAGGATTTCTGCCACATGCCTCGGCAAGGACTCCCGCGACCCGGCTGTGGGCCGCGAACCGGGGTTTGGAAAACACCGATCTACGGAATATGCATTGATGAATTGTCATCTCATCTTGACTAATCTTATGTTGCTGTAAAAAAGCGGTTCTCCCATACTGTACCTAAATTCTGCCACATGCTGAAGATCTCGCATCCCATCATCACCCTCATGTCTCCATACCTGCAGGAGAACAGCAGGGGGTTAAAGATGTATACTGGCTATGTACTTGTTCCAGATGTACGGGATGAGAATATATTTTTCGAGGAATAAAGAGAATTTTCCAAAATGAGGCATGTTGCGTGACCCACTTCTCCAGGATCCTCTTCCTCTTGGACGGGGAGAAGGTCTCCAGCTGCAGACAGGGCTGGTTGATGAAGATCACGGACAGGTAGAAGTATGAGTCCCACACCTGGAAACCACGCACACAATACACAGTAGTGTTGGGGTGTGTTCTGCCAGAAGTCTTCACAAGCTTTTTTGGGGGAAGTTTGGGGAACTTAAAAAATAAAGGTAAAAAGCAAAAAAATAAAAAAATAATAAAAAAGAAAAACGATCAGGCTTTAAGCAGCGATGCATTCTGTACAAGGCATTGGAATTGTGGCTTCAGCATCGTGCGGTATCCTCCATCAGGTGTTTTAGAGTGTTTTTTATACTCATGTACTTGCTCCTTTTAAGTACATTTATTTGTATATACATTTTGTGTGTGTCAATAATTTTTTCATATCTTTTTTCTGTCATCTCGTTTTGAACGGCTTTTCGCATTCATTCTGTCTAAATAGAAAATAAATAATAACCCAAAAAAGTCAATAAATTAAATTAGGGCTTAAAAGGACAATACAGTTCACTATATAATACATGAACACGAATAGGAACAATAACTGTAAGTATAGTAAGCTGTACAATTTTCTCTTCAAGTTCAAGTTGAGGAGAATATCAGCGGTGGAATACCCAAGCCATTGTACCTGTGTGTGTGTGTGTGTGTGTGTGTGTGTGTGTGTGTGTTTGTGCATGGGCAGGCAAAATGCGGTCTTTCAGGTACCTTGGAAATTCAACAAGCATTGGTTTCTTGAAATGTTGAATAACAGTCATACCACGTACGCTCACATACACACAGACACACAGACACACACACACACACACACACACACACACACACACCAGCCCTCACCTTGTAGTCAAACTTGTCATTGAGGAAGTTTTTTCTCAGCGCGTCAGACAGGTAAAGCACGGTCGTGATGATGACACTGGAAGACGGAGAGGGAAAGAGAGAGCGACAGAGACAGAGATGGTGGCTGTAGAGTCGCTGTTTTACCTCAGAGAAACAACCGTCATTCACCGGATACGAAACTGAGTTTACTTTATTTACTTGTGACGAGGCTCGGACCTGGAGCGATGAATTAAACAAACCAGTCAAACCAGAGATGGGGAAAAAAAAAAATGTAAATACAACAATTACGCACGAATGGGGTTGCCATAGAAACCCTGAGGGATCCATCCAAAAAAAATCTCGGAACACATTTCGTCAGGTGGCATTCTCATTCCCATCAACTGCTCCTTATTATTTGTTGTGATGAAACAAGAAATGGAAAAAAAAGGAAAGAGCCTGTGTGTGTGTGTGTGTGTGTGTGTGTGTGTGTTGGCTCAGGAGTGGAGATCTGCGTGCGTCCCATTCATGAGTCCCCCCACAGGTTGTTCAGGTGTGTGTGTGTGTGTGTGTGTGTGTGTGTGTGTGTGTGTATGTGTGTGTTTGTGTGTGTGTGTGTGTGCGCGTGCGTGTCGTACTTGTTAGTGACCAGCCGCATGACGGTCCAGTCTTTGGGGAACATCTCCGGGCGGATCAGGATCCTGAAGACGGTGAAGATCTGCAGGAGGAAGTCCTGAAATCCAGGGGGGGGACGAGGACGATCAGGAATCGCTCTGTCATCGTTTTTATTCCCATTTCACAATCAATCCCAAAGTAACCGCGCCCGGTCGCAGAAATACAGACAACCCCCTTTGGTTAAAAAGAACAGGCTGCGTGCAGGTGTGGGAGGGTTACATTTAATACTTTAAAGGACATTTAGGAACCAAATTTTAATTCGTCTCTATTATTGAATAAAGAATTGCAGATAGGTGCTACACATTAGCTACAGGTCAGAGGTAAGAATTCGGTAGAAACAGTGACTTTTGTCATGTAATAGAATTAAATAAAATTAAATAAATCAAATAATTATGTTTAAATATTTTATATTTTAATTTAAGACTATTAAATCACTGCTGAGGCCCAATATTTATGGGCTTTAAGGCTTATTTATTTAATTATATAATTTATTTAATTATATATATTATATATAATATTTAATTTAAGGGCAATTTAGGGTTTTTAAGGTTTTTTCAGGGACCCGCAGATACACTGAATAACAGATAAAAGAACCGGACCTTAAACCATTAAAACCTGAATTCCTGCAGTGCATCACTTAGAAGAACGCTGTTTCCACTTAGAGCAAAACATAAATTCTCTGGAAAATAAAGCGAACTCCGAACCTCATCCCGGCACCGTGGCGAGAGCGCTCCCTGTTTCACTAAGACTTTTTAAATCTCCTTTCTCCCTCGGAAAAAAATAAATATGAACACGCGTAAATCGCTTGCAAATTGCTTTAAAGCGGTCCAGAGGTCGTGTGTTATCTATTCCCATTTCAAGTCTGGCCGCAGACCCCCTGCAGCTCCCAAGCCCCTGCGGAGCGCCGCTCACTGCTGATATATTCAAACAACATTGATTTTCATTCTCGCCGCGATGAACCCGCGACCCGCATTACTCTCGCTTGCTTCCTGGCGCTTTCCTGGAGCTTTCCTGGAGCTTTCCTGGAGCTTTCCTGGAGCTTTCCTGGAGCTTTCCTGGAGCTTCTGGACACCTAGTACTCGGCCAGTCTCCATATATTTTTTATGCAGGCAGCCACATTGGGGAAAAGTGAGAGTTCAGGGGATCGACGTCAGGGGTTCTTTTTTTTTATATCTGTGTTTTTAAGGTTCCAAGGTGATTGTCACAACAGCTGTTGGATTGAGTGACGAAAATTGCCTTCTTGCAATGACCCTGCGTTTTGAGAATGTGGATTTAACCAGCGAGGGGAAACCATTCAGCGCGACCGGCTTTGATGCAAATGGTTTTTCACTTTTCTCCAAAAACTGAACCATGGCAGTTTAGGAAGTGCTATATATACGGTAATACCGACACATATGAGGAATAAAACTCAAAGACAGGGGTAAAGATGGACACACCCTCAGGTCGTCCTTGTTGGTGAAGGCCTGCAGCAGCTGCTGGTAGTGCCTGTCGCTCATCTGTCGAAGCAGAGCCAAGAGGCAGGCCACAAACTCGCCCTGAGAGAGAGAGAGGGGGGGGGGGGGCATATTTGATCATTTATTTAGCAGCCACAAAAAAAAAAAAAAAGTCGTTTCCAACTGAAAATGTAGTCCACCCAACACAGATAATATTATGGATTACCATTTTAAAATCATCAAGTCCGCTATTTTCTTTTCAAAACAGTGAAGTATCAGAGCCGGTGCATTGGGAACCAAATATAATCTCGTTAAAACAAGCAAACTCTGACACATTTACAAACTTTTCTATAAGTAGACTGTATATAAACATATTTTCTTTACTTGTGTTATGATTCCACAACTGACTCTGAAACAGCGGGTGAAGTAACTGTAGAAACACAGCTTGTAATGTACATTCTGGAGCAAATTCCGAGCAGCGGAGCCTCTCTAAATGCAAGGGGACTCCCATAATAATCAAACGGAATAATAATGATGATTACTCCCATTCTCTCTTTGACACCTTATTGTTAGTAATATCATTTTAATTGTAAGTACCACAACAGCTCGACTCAATTAAACAACCGTAATTACTACTGTGCATTTTGTCAAGTCCCAAAACAATTTGGAGACACCCAGCACGCGATTGCAGGCACACGCTCACACACACGCACACGCACACACACACACACACACACACACACACACACACACACACACACACACACACACACACACGTACGGTGACGTCCTGGAACTGCAGTCTCAGAGCCGGTCCGGCCGGTTGGGGTCTGTTGGTGATTTCCAGGATGGTTCTGAGCAGAACGCCCAGAAGACTCTCCACGATCAGCTCCACCTCCTCGGGCACCGCCGGCTCCTAAGCCAAATAAATGAGCACAAAAAACCATTTTCACAGATCTGATGCTGCGTTCGCGCACAACTGGAAGTCGGGAGCCGGTCGTTTCGAGTCACTCGGCCCCGCTTCGGAGCAAAATGTGTTTCAGTTGCTTCTGTTGGGGAAAAGCATGGACGCCCGCGGCAGATCCCTGTTTCTTCGGCGAAGCTGGTGAATTTGGAGTGAACTGGAACTGACAGAACAGTTCGGATCAGAGTTCGAAAAAGGGAGCCGTGCCAAGGGAAGTTTGTTTGCCTTTAATGGTGGCAAAAAAAGGGGCTGTTATCACGCCAAACTCAGGGACTGCAAACTCCGAAATTGTGATTGAAACTGCTGTTCCTGTGCGCTTTTCCAAGTTGCCACTTCAGTGTGATGGAGGATCAGGTCCATGGGATCCCAATCGGAGGGATCCCCCTAGATCCCCAAAGAATTGTAGGGGGTCCACAGCAAAATAATATATAGATTATTATTAAAAATTGTACATTTTCTCTAATTTTATATAAATATCTCTTGTTATGAATGATCATTTTTGAAATTATTTTTTTGTTTTCGTATTTTTGTTTATTTTCTCAAATTTTGTTTTTGTATTCATCCACTCGTTCTCCGTGCTATCTTAGCAGGTGCAGCCCCATGGTGAACCTTGCTCCCCAATTAGGTGTCAGCTCGGTGTCCATCTCACGAGCGCTCACTCCGTCATCCGGCAACGGACACGGAAATGATCCAGCGGTGAAGTCGGTTAAAAGGAGGCTCATTACAGTGTAATCACTCAGCGGGGGTTAATATAATGTGCCACCAGGGGTTGAGATGGCTTCAATTGTCCTTCTCAGAGATTCAGCGGCCTAGCTTCCCCTGATTCACACTTATTTAATCAAACAGTGTCTAAGTAATATGCTCCGTATATCCAGCTGGAGGTTTAATATATATCAAGCCTCCAGATGCCCTCCTTCCAAATAACTATATAGCCATTTGGAGGGCAAATGAAAAACAAGGCAAGATTATTTTTGGAACAATTTAACGGAGAACTGCAAATAAAGAATAAATTACAAGACCCTCCAAATCGGTAAGTAAATACGCGCTGGACCCCGCTGGATTAGATGTTGTGTCTGGGAGCCCAGTCGAGGAACATCTCTGTTGTTAAATATGATTTAGTGGCTGTTCTCTAGATAACAGTGGAACCAGGATCCGGAAGGTCGCTGTTGCGCGCGCACACACACACACACACACACACACACACACACACACACACACACACACACACACACACACACACACACACACACACACACACACACGCACACACGCACACACGCACACACGCACACACGCACACACGCACACACGGTGTTTACATCTTGAGAGTGTAATCGCGGTTAAGTTTAACCGCTGATCGTTTTGCTAGGGGCCGCCCACAACCTCCCGGAGAACCCCCCCGGGGGGCCCCTGAACCCGTGTTGAGACCCGCGTTCTATATAATTACCGTGCACAACACGATCACAGAGGAGCATTTCATGGAAAGCGCTGGTCAACGGAGGATACAGATTAGAATTTTTCCACACTGACGTGAGGATTCTTGTGAGCGCGCTACCAAGAGCGGAGCTTTATTGTGCGACGTTGTGTTATTATATTTAATGAAAACGACAATACGCCACGACATCATTTAAATTTGAGTGACGCACCCGTTAAACGTAATTTGGCTCCTTTTTTGTGATCAGTGTTTGACTCCAGGGGACAGCGACATGAAATGTAGGAAATGCTGTGTGTGTGTGTGTGTGTGTGTGTGTGTGTGTCTGAACGTGCACGAGTGTCAATTTCTGTATTCAATAAAAAAAAAAACAAAGCTCTGACGACACCCGCCGGGGGAGGGGGACGCTGCCTGGAGGAAACATCAGAGAACAGGGCACGCATGAGAAGGGAGCAAATACAGAGTAACGAGGACGATGAAACAGGTCACACACACACACACACGCACACACACACACATATCATCCCTCCTGACGGGTTTACCACGCAGCAGATGCCTTTTTTTTTTATTATTTTTTTTTTACTTTTACGGTTTGCGCCGTCAATAGGGGGAGCGCAGGGTTGCTGGTTATTGTTTTTTTTCCGAGCTGCATCACGCACACGCACGCAAACGCACACAGTGTATACTGCAAGAACAAGGAAAGGAATATACGGTAGGTAGAACTAGAACACAAAGAAACAGTTTAAAGGAGATAAAAGCTTCAGGAAAGTCCAGTGCCAGAAATATACTTTATACACACCGCGTTCCATATTATCGTGCAAATTATATTTTTCTCTGATTTTCCTAAGTAGTTGATGCAAATGACAGCCAGTATAATTTTCAAGTCATCAGCCGTGAGGGTATAATTTGAATGTTATTGAACAAACCTCCCAATGATAACAGTATTTTTTTCAAAAATAAAAAAAACTCAAAATGCACTGTTCTAAATTATTGTGCACAACAGAGTTTCAAAACATTTTATAGGTTGTAAAGAACTGAAAATGGTCATTTGTTGAATGTGCAGCATTAGGAGGTCATATTTACTGAAATCAAAAGCTATTTCAATCAAAAACATCTTAACAGGCCAAGTTACATGTTGACATAGGAGCCTTCTTTGATATCACCTTCACAATTCTTGCCTCCATTGAACTTGTGAGTTTTTGGAGAGTTTCTGCTTGAATTTCTTTGCAGGATGTCAGAACAGCCTCCCAGAGCTGCTCTTTTAATGCAAACTGCCTCCCACCCTCAGATCTTTTGCTTGAGGATGCTCCAAAGGTTCTCAATAGGGTGGAGGTCAGGGGAGGATGGGGGCCACACCATGAGTTTCTCTCCTTTTATGCCCATAGCAGCCAATGACACAGAGGTATTCTTTGCAGCATGAGATGGTGCATTGTCAGGCATGAAGATGGTTTTGCTATGGGAGGCACGGTTCTTCTTTTTGTACCGTGGAAGAAAGTGGTCAATCACAAACTCTATGTACTTTGCCGAGGTGATTTTCACACCTTCAGGGGCCTAAAGGGGCCCACCAGCTCTCTCCCCATGAGTCCGCCACCTCCTTGCTGACGTGGCAGCCTTGTTGGGACATGGTGGCCATCCACCAACCATCCACTACTCCATCCATCTGGACCATGTAGGGGTGGCACGGCACTCATCAGTAAACAAGACTGTTTGAAAATGAGTCTTCATGTATTTCTGGGCTCACTGCAACCGTTTCTGCTTGTGAGCGTTGCTTAGGGGGGGCCCAAAAGTAGCTTTAAGCACAGCTGCAAGCCTCTGGAGGATCCTACACCTTGAGGTTCACAGGACTCCAGAGGCACCAGCAGCTTCAAATACCTGTTTGCTGCTTTGTAACGGCATTTTAGCAGCTGCTCTCTTAATCCCATGAACTTGTCTGGCAGAAACCTTCCTCATTCTGCCTTTATCTGCACCAAACCTGTCTGTGCTCTGAATCAGCCACAACTCTCTTCACAGTACGATGATATATAATATCTAATGTTTTCATACCTTGTCCAAGACATTGCACTATTTGAGGCTTTTCAGCAGCAGGGAGATCCTTTTTCTTTCCCATGTTGCTTGAAACCTGTGGCCTGCTTCATAATGTGGAACGTCCTTCTTAAGTAGTTTTCCTTTAATGGGGCTCACCTGGCAAACTAATTATCACAGGTGTCTGAGATTGATTTCAGTGATCCAAAGACCCTGAGACACAATACCATCCATGAGTTTAATTGAAAAACAAAAAAATAAATGTTTATGACACTTAAATCCTATTTGCATAATCATTTGGAACACGGTGTATGTGTGTGTGTGTGTGTGTGTGTGTGTGTTTGTGCGTGTTTGTGTGTGTTTGTTTGTCCTTTTAATTCTCGTCTCTTACTGTCAGAGTCTAGACAGAGCGATAATTAGACAGCGTTTGAGACCAGCACGCTTGGTGCTATTGCTGTCATCTTCCTTTAGAAGTGGTGACAATCTGTGTGTGTGTGTGTGTGTGTCTGTGTGTGTGTGTGTGTGTGTGAGACAACACCCTGCTGAGTGGACTTACCCCTATCTGTCCCTCTGGCTGTGAACAGTGCCAGCTCCAGCCAGACAATGACAGACAATGGACACACACACACACACACACACACACACACACACACACACACACACACACACACACACACACACACACACACACACACACACAAGTGTCTACCACTCTGACAAGGGCACGCTCTGAAAGTGACAGTTCTCATTACTGGCCTCCAGGCTAATTGACCACGTACACGCACAACAAATCAAGCCGCTCTTGCTATTTTATCCACTCAGAAAAACAGCGAAGCTCCTCTTTAGCCGTGCTTTAACCTTTAACCTCCCTCAAAAAACACTTCCAATAAGGCTAATGATTATTCTCAAATGTATTCTCTCAACTGAGTTTTTTTTCTGCAAAGTGTATGGGAAGTCCTTCCCTGCTCCCCCTTGGGTTAGTCCACATTATGACCACGCCCGGCAGCCTGGTTCTGAGGTGGGATCTGGACACAGGGGGGCCGGCTCCGGGTTTAATCCACATCAGGATTCAATTAAACCTGCCGAAATTAATCCGGAATTCAAAAATGCCTCCCTGGGAGATTGCTTAGTTTAAGATGAATGAGTTTGACCTGATGCCCAGTGCAGACTCCCTGATCGCGGCCTGATTTTTCCCGCTTGGCGACAGTTGTTTTGGAGATCGGCGAGCAAAGCCCCTGATCGGAGGCGAAGCGTGGCGCGCTCCCCTGAGCGACGGGCGTGTGGCGTGAAGCGCTCGCGACGCCGTAACAAGGTCAACGCGGGGGATATTCAGCGGATGACCTTTTTCATTTTCTTTAGGCCGCGGAGGAAACGCAGACAACGGTCTGAAGGAGTTCCTTGAACAAAAAAGCGACAGGGTACTGGGAACTTTGAGTAGAGACGCAGCTTTAGTGTGAGATGAGGCCTCATCTGCATCGGTGGAACCGCCCCAAAGAGTGTTAGAAAACAATTAAGTAGGGATGTTGTTGACCGATTTGTTTGTTGCATATTTTGCAGCTTATATGAACCCTCACCATGTGATCCCTCCAGACTATTGATCACCAGCCCATTAGGGTTGGCGTTGCCTAGATCAGTGCTGCAAAATGCTTAATAGTTATAATTCTCCCTAATTTAATTTACAAGACGTTAGCACAGTGAGTGAATGTGCAATAATGAGTGTTTTGGACCCAGTTCCACTGTTGTGGATGTGAATCAAACTGAAGTCCTTGGTAGGGATGGCTCGATACCACTCTTTCATGATGTGTGTCCAAGTCCCGACGAATCTCCCGACAAATCTGCGCGTCCCCTCTCCGTTCCCTTGTTGAACGAGACGAGAAACGCGCCGTGCATAACGCCGACGCTCTCTCGCCTCCTTACCCCCTCCAACCATGAGTATCTGCCGATACCGACACCAATCCGATACGTCTCTTTCCCCGCTCTTAAACAACTAAGCTGTTAATAATACAGTCGGGATGCACTTTGCTTAATCTTGCCGTCTACAGCACGCTCAGAGTGTGAAACAAAAAAATCCTACTCCCCCTAAAGGAAGAAATACATAGCCCACAACATGAAACCAAACTAAAACTTTGTGAGACATCTTTTGAGACAAGGACGGATCGAACTGCACTTTTACTTCTTGTGCCGTCACCAAGCAGACGCCCGCTTCTCTAAAAAACCTTAAAGGAACGGACGTAAACATGTCACAGCCCTGCCAGCGAGGCAATTGTGGGCACACGTAAAATGCAGCTGACTCACTTGTAGCGCTCCAGGCTGCCTGTGTTCCCGCACGCCTCACAGAGTTATTCTATTATTACATCTGACAGTTTTTTGACTTGTGACTTCGCACAATGTGTGAGAATGCCAGAAGATCTGAAAAATATCAAGTTTATGCTCTTCATGCTCTTCATTCTGCTTCATCTCTCAGCTGCACCCACACACTTTGGACAGATGCCTCAACTTCCACTATAGTAAGGCAAGCCCGTTGTGTTGCACGGTGATTCTTCAAGCTTTTCCATACATGTTTAAGCACATTGGGGTTTGGCAATTTGAGCACTGCGGAGGTTCCTTTTATTGTATCATAGATGAGTGATTCTCAATCCTTTTCGTATCGCTGACCCTCCATTTGATATGCATGAGGCCATGGACCACGTTTGAAAAGATTTAGCCTCCGGGACACCAATCTTAGATTTTTATTGTTGGTTATGATTTAATCAAAACTCCCATACCTATAGTGAGGGAGATAACAGTGGAAATATGATGAAATATGACAAAAACAGTCTGGGGACCCCCTGGGATCTCTGACAGGACCCCTGGGGGTCCCCGGACCCAACGTTGAGAGCCACTGGCCTGAATCAAAAAGGGACAGTACATTGTATCCGATGGAATCTAATCTCACGAAGGAAAAGCACAACTTGGACAAATAAAGACATTGTTCTTGAAAAAATCGATTAAAAGTGGATTTCTGGGTGGTGTGATGTGGTACGTACGGCGGTGCTGTTGTCGTCCTTCCTGATGAGCGACAGCATGCTGGTCAGGATCCGCGCACACATCACCAGGTCCCTCTGCTCCTGCATGTGGGCCTGGAGGAGGCGCAGCACCACGGGGAGGAGCACGCAGCGCGACTCTGTAAGCACACACACACACACACACACACACACACACACACACACACACACACACACACACACACACACACACACACACACACACACACACACACACACACACACACACACACACACACACCGATTTAGGACCTCAACCCTAACCCGATGTGCAGACATGTTACTGATAGATACTGAGTTCAGTATTAAGTTGATACTTTCACTTCAGCATCAATACAGGAATTTGTTGCTGCTGATAAACTACTGTAAAGTACCACCTACAGGACAAAAACTGAGATACAAATGAAACAAGATCCCTGAAAACACTATGCAAATCAAAAACACAGTGTATCCACAGTGCGTGACTGTCCTGTTTGACTCTTGAGTGCACATTATTAATTAACCAGCATCCTCCGTGAGACATCGATATAATTTTCATTAGGAAAGCGCTCGTGCTTTATTTGTCACTCGAGGGCTCGCGACAATTAAACATTTACAATGTCATTTTGCCAAAGCACATAAGCTTTACGGAGAGGAATCTAAATGTAATGCCTGTGGAGAGTAAGTGTGTGCTGTAAAATGCTCTGTAATTTGAGAAGCACATAAAAAAATGAATATATATGTATATACTATAATACAGAAAATAATCTATTAATTCCGCAATACTGTTAATTTTCTTCCTTGTTGGATCCATTCCCTGTATGGCCCCCATGATTTATTGTTTGTTTTGATTTTTCTTTTGTGCGTGTGTGTGTGTGTGTGTGTGTGTGTGTGTACCTGGGTTGGTGTACAGCTGGCTCTCCACCGTCTTGGCGATGCACTGCAGCTTGACGGCCTCCAGGGGGCAGTCGGCGTGGGCGGTGGCCGGCAGGCTGCTCAGAGTCTCCCGCACGAAGCCCGCCACCTCCCGCACGGTGAAGATCTTCAGCAGCTCGCCGTACACCGCCGGGAACGTCCGCAGGAACACCGCCTGGGAGGACGGACGGAGGAGGCGACGGAAGATGTGCTTATTTGGCCGAGGACTTTTTCATACTGGAGGAATTTGAGTTGGTAAGCGTCATGGTATGAAGAGACAAGAGGCATATAAAACAGCTTCAAGAAAATATACATAAATATATGGAATATGCAAAATATGTTTTATGCACAGGGTGAATTACATTCAGAAGCTATGGCAGGGGAGTGACAGTATGGTTGCTATGGCTGTGGGTGAAAATATTAATACACTTGGGTTATAACCGTACAGGATGAGTACATATTAAATATGTATTCATGGATGGATGGACAAAATGGGCGGCTGTATAACCATGGGTCAGTAGATCTTAACTATAACTGTGTCATTACTAATTTATTATAACGTTATTACACAACACAAAATAACGTAAATGTACAAAAAGTACCAACATGTAGAGTAAAAAAAAAAAGCCTTTCGACAATTTAACCCGTTCACTCTTCCGTGGCTGGGGTTTCTGTGTTGATTGCGACGGCTATTATTATTATTTTTCATATCACTGAACAATGTATACATACATACATGCATGCATTCATACATACATACATACATACATACATACATGAATGCATGCATACATACATACATGCATACATACATACATACATACATACATGCAGGCATGCATTAATACATACAGACATGCATGCATTCATACATACATACATGAATGCATACATACATACATACATACATGCACCCACGCACAAACACACAGACGTACGTATGTACATACCCTGTTTATTTTTTGAGTGAACATAGTACAGTAACACAGTATTTGAACTAATACAGTATTTGTACTTCAACCTTGTGTCTAATGCAATGTCAACTGCTTGTGTCAACTTCACTTCCGTCACTTTCACTTCCCCGCAGGGATTAATTAGGTGTGATCCTATCTAATCTTAATGGAGTCCCTCTTTTAGGCCTGCACGGCTGTTGGTTGGTAAATGTTGGGGCAATAAAACAAAATATTTACTTTTTGCCCGAGAAATTCCTTTTGCGGACCAGATGTGATTGGGTTTACCGAGGCCGAGGATCACGGGGATTAAACCAAACCGATCGAGAACCTCCGCCTGGTGAGTTTCCTCTAAAATATACAGTAGCCTGTGTTTTCCCCCCTCAGATACTAATTCCTCATATTTTTTCTCTTTCCTGGTGGAAATGACAAATCGATGAACACAATCCAGTCAAATGCACAGGATTGTTTTTGTCCTTTTTTTTTTTTTTTTTTTTTTTTTGGGTCTTCTGGGTCAATTATTTTCCCTGCTGATCCCTTTCTAACAGTATCATCTATCTATCTATCCATCCATCCATCCATCTACCATCTATCTATCTATTTATCTATCTGCCATCTATCTATCTATCTATCTAAATACCATGCATCTATCCATCTGTCTGTCTGTCTGTCTATCTATCTATCTACACATATCTATCTATCCATCCATCCATTGATATACACATACTGTATATCTTTCTTTATCTATCTATCTACAGTGTGGTATAGTATAGTATATCATTTTTGTCCGCTACTGTAAACCTTGCATATTTGATATTTTGTGTGTGGGTCTCCAGAGAGCAGATTAACTGGGATTAGCAGCCTGGCCTCCACGCCCCCAGCTATTATTGAGTGGAGAGCGGAGATTATTCCAGATTAAAGGTAAGTAATTGCAGGAGCCAGGTGTTTGGAAATAGGATCAAGAGGGCGCGACCGCAACAATTCACCGTGAACTTTGTGTACGAATGTCATCGGCTGAAAATTGTGGACGGTGATGGAAAAAAAATAAACGGGAAAAATGTCGTTCATTATTATTTCACCGTCTTGTCCCGAGTCAGGACACGAGGAGGAGGACGAGCGGAGTGGAGGAGTGGACAAACACACTCTAATTGTTTGGGCAGTGTAATTCAAATAGTTTCCCCTTTGTTCTGGGGGGGGGGGGGCATCATTACGCAGACCTCCCACCAGATAAATAAAATAGAAATCCAATGACTCTAAAGCAGCGTCAAATTAAATTACCGACAATTTCACACCCAACACAAGCAAACTGGCACGGAGCCGCCGGGAAGACAAGCACAACAGAGTGTAAACACAGTCACCGCTGGAAATAAGAAAATAAGACAACTTTTTGGACTGCCATGCACGCACGCACGCACTCACACACACACACACACACACACACACACACACACACGTCACCTGTGTTTGCGTGACGGGGCTGGTGCCTTTGTTTTCCTGCGACAGGAAGAAGCGGATGGACATGAAGAGCTCGTGGATGCAGATGCGGAACTCGTCCTCGTTCTGTCCTCCCGTGGCCAGGGAGAAGAGCCGGCGCGACTGGATGATGTACTTGAAGATGTACTCGCTGGCCTGGGGGGCGGGGACGACGACACACATCGCATTTTATTTTACATTTCCTCTGATTGTAATTTCATCTCACTTCTCATCCCTTTCGTGAGTTGCGCGGTTTTTCTGTTTTTTTGGGTTTTTTTTGCCGCAACACCTGAATCTCCCCATCATCGCGATTAATTAAATGTTTTTTTATCTAGGATGGTGAATCTTGAATCATCTTTAAAGTGATAATCCGTGAGATTATTTATATTCAAAAATATTTGCATATTGCAAATAAATGCATATTTGATATTTTTTCCGCTGTCAGCTTTTAAGAAACAAGCATTCAATGTGTTTGTGTTGTGTAAGTGTTCCTCCTCTTCGCCTCCTCCTGATATGGAGGAAAGGAGGGAAAGGAAGGAAAATGTTGCAGTTCCAAATGGAATTCTGGGACTTGCAACCCACCCAAACACAGGCACCCGTGACACTTTAAGATCTACGTCCATTCATGTCCCGCCTGCCCCCGGGGATCCTAACTGGATCGACCACGGACAAAAACAAGTCCTCCGCCATGTTGACGGAGCCCCAGGAAGCCCGGACGGATGCTATTTCAATATCTGACTTAATCCCTCAGTTTTAGCTCTAAATCAAAGACTCGGTTCACACCCATGGAGCGATTACTTCACGAGTGTGCGGCGAACTCCACAGAGTGAAACTCCTTCGTTCGATAACTTAAAACAGGAAAACAGACATATTGTTGTTTACTGTTGCATATTGTCTATATATATAAATAAACAGTATATATACACACAGTATATATACACACATATATATATATATACATTACACACACACACACACACACACACATTATAAATATATACACAGTGTATATATATATATATATATATATACACATATACACACACATTCACAGTATATATCTATATATATATATATATATATATACAAACACAGTATACACACACACTTTATATATACACACACACAGTATATATATATATATGTATGTAGGGTGTCTTACTCATTCCAGACTTTACATTTTACTCTACGGTGCAGTTGAATGATGAATGATGAATGGAAGCAGAGAACATCTGCACCAGTCATTATAACAACGGCGTGTGGAAACCCCCCCAGCACCGCGGGCGGAGGGAGCGCTACTTCCCTCCTTATTAAAACTGCATGTCGGATAATAGAAAGAGGAAGGAAAAGAATAATGAACGGCAGGAAAGACATGGGCCGCTGATGCCGGGATAGATTACCCAGAACGAACCCGTGACGGTGGACGGGTTCCTTCTTTTTACCAACGTCTACTCGTGCTTTCTACCAAGAGAAGGCGACAACGACCGGGAATCGTAGCCCTGTTGTCGATGCACGTTGCACCCGGTGTGTGTGTGTGTGTGTGTGTGTGTGTGTGTGGGTGTTCACACTCACCTTGAGCACCTGCTGGATGTGATCCTGGTGCTCTGCGTCGACAATGCGGTCCACGTACCACTTTAGCACTTTGATCAGGTCCCTGGGGACAACAGGCGTGGCGCGCACACACACACACACACACACACACACACACACACACACACACACACACACACACACACACACACAAGAATGACAACCACACACACCGATAACAAACCCGCAGTCATGTCTGGCTGCTCCAAACATCATCTATCTTTTCGATCCCTCTCTCTCTCTCTCATTCAGTTTGTTCCAGTACGACAGACTGAGTTTGTTACACCCGAGATGTTCTGACACGTGACGAAAAAATAAAAGAAAACAAAATCCGATTCCCAATTTGAAAAAACACTTCTATTTATGGAATAGCGCTGGGGTGAGCACGTGCGTGTAGACCGGCGAGTCTCAACCTTTGACACGTCAAGCACCCTCACTTTGACACACATTAGTATCACATACCCCAATTTGATAAGATTTAGTCTCTGGGAGCCCAATGTAAAAAAATATTTTTTATTGTTAGATATGACTTAATCCAAACTACCATACCTGTCTGCATCGTAGCTAGGGAGTTAACACTGAAACTACAGTATGATTAAAAGAGTCATTACTGTACAAGTTTTCTGTTCTCTCAGGGCGCTGACGTCCTGTTAATTAGATAACGGTCAAGCCTAACTATGAATTTGGCTGGGTTACCCCCTAGAACCTCTCGAAGGACTCCACGGGGTCCCCGAACCCCCGGCTGAGAACCTCCGTACCAGAATATGTACTAGTTCCGGAGCACGAGAACGGGGAAAAACCTGGAGGAAACGGTGTGTATTGATGCGTTCACGTGAAAATCCAGACGGATGGAGACGGTTGTCGCAGTTCATTTTTCAACAGGCAGGGGGCGCCACATGCATCTAATTTACACCTGAGTGAGCTGATGCAAAGTGCCACTTTAATGCTCGTTTGGGGCGAGTTTGCAGCTTCTAATCTGAGGCCTATGGCGAAGGAAGAGATGGATCCGCGGCCGTTACACCGACGGCACCCGTTCCACGGCACTGATGAATTCCAAATGACATTGCAATTCAACAATTTGGCCGATGGCCTGGTCCGGAGGCACTGCCGGGGGGGGTATTAGGGGACGCCGCTCTGGACCGCATCCCGCCGTACGACAGAGCCGTCAGCGCACGGTCCGCCGCACGTTGACGTCTCACGAGCCGTCTCACGAGCCGTCGCTTTCTACAACAACGTCAAATAAAAAAAAAAAAAAAAAAAAAGGGATCCGTTTATTTTCTGCGTCATCTCAGACATAAAGCAACACCAGCTTGCCGCCGGGCGAGGTTTTCGCGCCTCGCCAAGCGCCGCGCCGCCCCGGCTGCCGGCTCCCGTCTGCCGGCTCCCGTCTGCCGGCTCCCGTCTCCGTCGGGATCTTTTTTTTTTTTTTTTTTTTTTTTTTTTTTAAATCGCGTGGAATCACCTGGACGGAGCCTTTTGGCGGCCGCGACCGACCCGCGCATCGCTCGGGGTCATTGGTCGGGGGCCAAAAGGGTGTTTGGCTCGGGGGGGATTCAGACCGGCGGCTTCTATGACTAGGACCCCCCACCGTGGGCTGTGACTGCGGTTACGGTACATGACCAAAGAAAGACGGCTGACGTGACCGAACGGGGTCGGGGGGCGGGTTGGGTTTGAGCCTTAAAAAACTCAAACGAAAGGCGGAAGCGCGGCTCACCTGTAGGACAGAGCTCCGGCGAAGTGGCTCTCGATGTAGGTGTCCATGACGGGCTTGAAGTGCTGGAATTTGCTGTCCTGCAGGAGGTTTATAATATGCACCTGAAAAGAAGGAATCAAGGGGTCAACGTCGCGCAGCGCCGACTCGAAACTCAGAGCAAAACCGGCGGCACATTAAAGTGTCCGTCCATCGGGTCGTCGGAAAGGCGGACCCCGCCACCAACAATGGAAACAGCACATAGAGGAGCACGTGCATAACACAAATACACTGAATATTCTCCCTGTTTCTGTTTCTTATTAATCTCCAGCTAAATAAGGGGATTTTCCAGACAAGATAATCTCATGGATTTCCACTTTGAACGTTCTATCAAAAAAACAACTTACTTTAAGAATGCTCATTCACCTTCTTGAGATACTATTGGAATGTGTTTTCACCTGTATTATGGTGGAACAAAAAAAAATCTGAATATAAATCTAAGAACTTGTAAATGGCTGTCAACTTTATCTGCTTTCTTCTTTAAATATGCCGCGCTTCAAGGCACACCGGCCACCGTCCGCCCAACACAAACACACACACACACACACACACACACACACACACACACACCTTCCACAAGCTTCTGAAATGACCCAGCGGCTTGAATCACTCTGGTGATTGCCCGATTTATTTATTTTTATTTTATTTTTTTTCCACCAAGCGTCCGCGCAGACCTTTAAAAAATAACTCGTCCCAAGTTTTGGGTTTGTCTGAGAGCAGGAGAGAGGCGCCGGGTTCATCTCAACACCACAAAAAAGAAAAGCAGACGGGCTCACTGGTGTGTGTGTGTGTGTGTGCGCATGCGTGCGTGCGTGCGTGCGTGCGTGCGTGCGTGCGTGCGTCTTTGGCCTGGCTCTATCAGCGCAGCGCAGCATGACTTGTCCAGACCGGTTCACTGATTTCTCAAGGATTACATCGGGTTTACGGGAGCAACTCAAACACTCGGTGAGAATCTGGGTTTTTACCATCTGAGTGTGTGCGTGCGCGCGCGCACTTGTGTGTGTGTGTGTGTGTGTGTGTGTGTGTGTGTGTGTGTGTGTGTGTGTGTGTGTGTGTGTGTGTGTGTGTGTGTGTGTGTGCGTGTGCGTGCGTGCGCTTCTGATAAGTCGTCAGTCGGGGAGGACCCGCCATGCAAATAAGAGCAGCGGAAACGGGATCGCTTCTTAAACACCCACCAGGGAGTCAAACACCTTGAGCCCGTATCTCTGGGAGCTCTCGTCCAGAATCCCAAACAGGGTGTCCAGCGTGTCCTGCAGGAACTGGGCGAGGGAAGCGAGGGAAGGAAGCGGGGAAAATGGAGACAAAGGGGAGAGAGAGAAAGAGGGGACAGAGAGAGAGAGAGGGAGGGGGAGAAAAATTGTTAGAGAGGGAGGGAAGAGAGAGGCCGTGTGGATCATTTAAAGCAAATTGACCAAACCGATGAGAAGAGATTAAAGCTTAAACCCAGCGGGATTTTTTTTTTTCCCAGCTTTTTTTTTTGCAAATATAGACGGTCCCTAGTTCATTTCCTGACTAAAATCCATCAATACAAATAAATAAAGAAATTCAAGGCTTTAAAGTGTAATGCCATCTATTTTCAGGATTAAAATGTCCAAAACTACACCCCACGAGTCATTTCCCGCTCCACAGAACCGATGGCAAAGCTGCCTGCGCCTCCCACATCCGCTGCTTGGCCACGCTCCCTAGAGCCTCATAGAGACCAGCGAAGGGGCTCGGCGTCATCCCAACCTCTATTTTCATACAGACGTCTTCATCAAATATCAATGAGGGTCAGGTGACCCCGCGCCAGGCCGCCGCCGCCGCCGCGGCGAGGGTTGAGACCCGACGGCCATCCCGGGTTACCTTGACGATCTCAGCGCCGTCGATCTCCTTC
Organism: Zeus faber; assembly: GCF_960531495.2. Taxonomy (NCBI): domain Eukaryota; kingdom Metazoa; phylum Chordata; class Actinopteri; order Zeiformes; family Zeidae; genus Zeus; species Zeus faber. Next base: position 9,293,641 of record NC_137208.1, read on the forward strand.
AGCTTGGACAGGCTGTCGTTGATCCTCTCCGGGTGAGCTCTCCACTTCAACAGGTCCAGCATGTCCCCTGGAGGGGGGGGGGGTGGAGAGGGAGGGGGAGAGCGTGAGGGGAAGGGAGGCGCAGAGAGAGAGAGAGAGAGAGGCAGAAAGAGGGAGAGCGAGGTGGAGAGGAGGCAGAGGGAGACAAGAGAGAGAGGGAGATTGGCGGTAGAGAGGAGGTCGAGGGAGAGAGAGAGAGAGAGAGAGAGAGAGAGAGAGGGGAGGTCGAGAGGCGGTAGAGTGAGATAGAGGGGGGGAGAGAGAGAGAGAGTGAGAGAGAGAGAGTGAGAGAGGGAGAGGGGAGGTAGAGAGGATGTCGAGGGAGAGAGAGAGAGAGAGGGGGAGAGAGAGAGAGAGGGAGAGGGGAGGTCGAGAGGTGGTAGAGTGAGATAGAGGGGGGGGAGAGTGAGAGAGAGAGAGTGAGAGAGGGAGAGGGGAGGTAGAGAGGAGGTCGAGGGAGAGAGAGAGAGAGGGGGGGAGAGAGAGAGAGGGAGAGGGGAGGTCGAGAGGCGGTAGAGTGAGATAGAGGGGGAGAGAGAGAGAGAGGGGGGAGAGCAAGGTAGACAGGAGGTAGAGGGAGACAGAGGGAGAGACAGAGAGAGGGAGATAGAGGTAGAGAGGAGGTAGAGAGGGTGAGGGAGACAGGGAGAAAGAGAGAGAGGGAGATGGAGGTAGAGAGGAGATCGAGAGAGAGAGAGAGAGAGGGAGACGGGAGGTAGAGAGGTGGGAGAGAGAGAGAGAGAGGGGGTGAGCAAGGTAGACAGGAGATAGAGGGAGACAGAGAGGGAGAGACAGAGAGAGGGAGATGGAGGTAGAGAGGGAGAGAGAGAGAGAGAGAGAGAGGGAGAGAGGGAGTGGGGAGAGGGAAGTAGAGAGGAGGTAGAGGGAGACAGAGAGGGAGAGACAGAGGGAGGTGGAGGTTGAGGGGAGGTAGGGAGGGAGAGAGAGGGAGATGGAGGTAGAGAGGAGAAAGCGGGAGACAGTGAGGGAGAGAGGGAGGAGAGATGGAGAGGAGAGAGGTAGAGGGGGGAGAGGCAGGGAAGGGGGAGAAGGAGAGGGAGAGGAGAGACAGAGGAGGTAGACGGAGGCAGAGGGGGAGAGAGTGAGGGAGAGACAGGGAAGGGGGGGGAGATAGAGAGAGAGAGAGAACGGGAGGGGAGAGACAGAGGGGAGAGAGTGGGAGAGAGAGACGGGGAGAGAGAGAAAGAGGGGGAAGAGAAAGAGAGAGAGGGAGGGAGGGGAGAGACAGAGGGGAGAGAGTGGGAGAGAGAGGGAGAGAGAGAGACGGGGAGAGAGAGGGCGGGAGAGAGAGAAAGAGGGGGAAGAGAACGAGAGAGAGGGAGGGAGGGGGGAGGGAGAGAGCGGAAAGAGGGAGAAAGATAGGGAGAGAGGGAGGGAAGAGAGAGGGGAGTGCGAGAGATAGAGAGGAGGTAGAGCGAGAGAGAGAGAGAGAGAGAGAGAGAAACAGAGAGGGGAGGAAGAGAGGGAGAGAGAGAGAGAGAGAGAGAGAGAGAGAGAGAGAGAGAGAGAGAGAGAGAGAGGGGGGAACGGTCAAAATAATAGAAAACCAAATTTAAAAAAAAACATCAGAGAGGCGCAGGGAGCCAGAACGAGGAGGATCATACAAGCCACACCTTTCATGGCTTCACTCGAAGCCCCCCAAAAAAACTGCAGCGCCACACAAACAAATGATGGCATTTTGGAGAGCGAGGGGGACGCAGCACATAAAAAGTCCTTTTCCACCAAAAACCCCATGAATAAAACATCAACCTCCAGAAAGAAAGTCCTTCAGCCGTCTCCCAGGATCCTGTTGCTTCCAAATTACTGTGTGTGTGTGTGTGTTTGTGTGTGGGGGGACGTGTGTGTGTGTGTGTGTGTGTGTGTGCGTGGGCGTATGTGTGTGTGTGTGTGTGTGTGTGTGTGTGTATGTGGGGGTGACTGCGTCAATTTGTGTAAACTGCCCCCGGCAAAAAAAAAAAAAAAAAAAAAAATGTCTTCCCTTAACCTCTATATTCAACGCGGAGCTGTTTCCACACTTTTCACAGTCGATGTCGGATTTTAAATGTGATTTAATTTGGCTTCAGGTTGTGTCGTCTTCCGCCCATTTAGTAGGAAAATGACTGTTTGTAGTCGAGGAACATTGGAATGATTAATACACAGTATAAAGACATTATATTGTATATATTTGGAATTTAGACACTGATCTTTTTCATTTATTTAGCTATGCTTTGTATTTGTCAAATTTTGATTTTCGTACAGTATATTGGGTTGATTTTTTTTTTTTCCGATCTTTTTCTATATTTATATTTGCATCATTTTTTAGGGGGGATAATTTAGCTGTTTTGTTTTGGGCCACCTTTGTATATCGATCTATTTTTCGCAGACTGTTACGTTTTTTTTTTTTTCTTCTAATTCCAACAAATTTTTAATTCTGTAGTCCGCACAGCAACGCGCCAATCACCACCGCGACAAATTCCTCCAGCATGAAAACGAACTCGGGAGCCAATAAGCGGATTACGGCCGCGCTTCTGAACAGATTGGCCGCCATGTTTGGGGTCGACCGAAAAAACGTCCCGGGCTGCCGTCTCCTCATTCGGCCGTACCGTTCTGCGTGAGCTTGGTGGAGCACAGGAAGCTGGTGATCCAGAAGGACTCCTTGGCGGCCTTCAGCGTCTGGTTGTTGGGCGGCAGGTTGGCTTTGGAGAAGGGGGACTTGAGGTAGCGGCCGCAGTCCGCCAGGTTGGCGTTCTCCTCGCACTGCGGGGGAGAAAAGAGGAGGGTGAAGGGGAGAATGCCGGGCGCTGTGGGGGACAAGGGAGGCCCCGTTGACGCGGCGGGCGACTCCAGCGACTACCTCAAAACTAATTTAAAGGCTGTTGTCTTTTGACCCGAGCCCTATCTCTCAGCCGCTGGGAGCCGACCGCCGCCGATGGGCATCGCGTTCTTGCCAATGAGTCCGGTATTGATCCACGCACTGGGGCCATCACGGCCGCCATTGTCCCGCTGCGTTATCACTCGGGGTTGACTCCCAGCGGTTGAGGAGCACCAGTTTTTTTCTTTATCACACAATGGAAGTATTCAGTGGGGAAAGTACTCAAGCAAAGACCTTCAAAAACAAGAGTTGAATTTGTTTCTTTATGTCCGGCTTTAAGAAGAGGAGGGAAAGAGGGAGCGGATGTCAGAAATAAATGTTTCTCTCTCTCTCTTTCTCTCTCTCTCTCTCTCTATAAATATATATATATATATATATATATATATATATATATATATATATATATATATATATATATATTGCTTCATGAAGACTGAAAATAAAGTGGGTTCTCATCAAAAACAATTATTTATTTACTTGCTAATGTATTTATTTTTGCTTTTTTAAGACCAGAAAAAGGGATTGGAAATTTGTCAAAAATGCATTAATTAATACATTCGTAGATTTACTGCTTTAGTAAGAGCAGGAAAATTATTTTTTAGTTGAACATCATACTTTTAACTTATTACGTGGAATAATGTCGGGTAGCTGAATAGAGGGGAGGGAAGTAGCGGAAACTGTGTGTGTGTGTGTGTGTGTGTGTGTGTGTGTGTGTGTGTGTGTGTGTGTGTGTGTGTGCGCACGCGTGCGTGCATGCATGTGTGTGTGTGTGTGTGTGTGTGTGTGTTGGGTTTGCTTATTGGTGTCTGTGGTTATTGGGAAACATGAAGTAATGCTGGTTGCAGAGTGTGGACATGTGACCGCGTGCTGGAGTTCCTCAGATGACCGTGTTTACAAGAATGCATTCCGTAATTTAACTTGATTTGGGGTTGTTTGTTTTTCGACAACATTTAAAGTGTGATCCAGGCAGGACATTCGATTCAAACTGTTGAATATGGCACCCCTACAGGGCCAAAATCGTTCAATTCCTTCATCTATTTATGACCCTTCCTCATGTGAATTTCTTGCGGACGGCTGAGAACATCCAAGCACCTAAACCTTCACAACAACTTGGACCCATTTCTCCGGCGTCTATTTTGGGTCTGCAGAGAAAATAGGCCATGCCGGCTTTTTTATTGAGCTTTCTGAAAACTTCCATCTGGTGCCCGGGCGGAAAAAAAGGGAGCGATTCCACCCGTCAGTGGGAACCGACGAGACGCGGCTCGAGCGTGGAAGCCTTCCAACGCTGTCCTCCAAACCTGGCGGGCTCAGGTAGGAGGAAGAGGGGGGGGGGGGGGGGGGGGGGATTTGGACCAAACAAACCTGGCAACCGGACCGGGAACCAAGGACGATGTGTCGACGCGTGCTTTGTCTTTATCGTTATTTAACTACGAACAACTTCTATGCGATCTCCGCCTCCCTATCCGAAGCGCAGGTTTCATTTGACAACCTGAGCCGACGCATGTAGTCTGCAATTACCGAGCTCTGGAGAAGCTTTAAATTGGGAGAATTGTTGGCTTGGTTTGCTCAAGTCAATAACTGTGTTAAAGTTTCAGGACCTCAACACCCGCCACGCATTCACGCACCATATTCACATGCGCCGCCGCACACCTGCAGTTACCACTTTTCACCATAGGTGCCGCCAAAAACAACAAAACGGAAATCTTCGAGATGGAGACTTTGCGGAGAATACAAATAATTCATACATTCTAAATATTGTGTCACCGTGGACGTTATTAATTAACAAACGGGTTCATGTGTGTGGGTGCAGCGTACATGCGATTGTAATTCAAGCCTATGCATCAAGTTAGAGCACCTGTGAAGTGAAATTAAAATAGTTTCTGAGTTGTCATACCGCAGAGAAATGTGTTATTGACCACTCAGCCAAGTTGATTAAAAAAAAATCGGCAGGTATATAGAACAAGGTTTCGAAATTGTGAAAAAAAAAAAAAAAAAAAAAGGCAGTTCCCTCTGCTCTGAGACGTTGGGGACGTGTCCGCTGAAGACGAGAACCACCGCCGCAGGTGCAACGCCGGAGGGTGCAAGGCGACGCCTTAACTCCAGGTGTTTAATCACAAAACAGCGTTTCATCCGAAACTCCGGGGCTGTTAGCTTAGATTATTTCACCACTGAGTCTCCGATGCTGACCCGGTGCTGATATAGTGTCGGGGGCAGGGCCATGCCAAGTAAGACCCCTCTATGTCATCGAGTCATGATTTAGCCCCTGGATTCACTCTACAGGGACTTTAAGTGATACAGTCGCATTAGTAGCAGCATGTTATTGATTCGTATGAGCCCGATGTCGTAAATCTATTTGTATAATGCCCTTTTTACATTACATTTTATACAAACAGTATAGAAATGTTTTCTATTTTCAATTTTCTATTACTTTTTTTTTTTTTTGCATCGCTCATTTGTTCTGGTGCCACTGTAACAGTGTGATTTCCCTCCGGTGACGAACAAAGTACATATCTGTTGATCTATCCAAATAATAATACAAGAATGACGACGTTTTCACAGAATTATCCACACAAGCTTCATACATGTTTTGCTTTTGATCTACAGTGTGTAATCCACAGCATGCATCCGTCTGGATTTCATTCACATGACCCCTGTAAGTGGCAATTACATGGTTATTACACGGTAATTACAACGGAAATTACAGCCAATTACAGCGGAAGGCAACTTTGTCCCGGCTGCAAAAACTAACTTTATACTATGAAAACTGAAACTTAATTTTGTTCAATGCCATCTTGTCCTGTAAGCAGCGACGAGGGTAGCCACGCACACATGCACACCCACAGGAACAGGAAGAGGAAGTACCTTGTGGATGATGAGCTCATGTGTTCCGTCAGGCAGCGTTCTGCCGTCTTCCTGCATCAGGGGAACAAAGGAGTAGCCAAACAACTTCTTCTCTCCCTTGTCTTTCGCTGGGGGAACAAAAAATAAATAAACACGCAAGTTATAAAATGTGATATAAGCTCAGATAAAATGATGAAAGGGAGTGAAGGGAAGTCTTCCCAACAAAGGGGGTAAGTATGTCGCCGCTCATATAGAGATATAGAAGAAAGAGAGACAAGTAAACATCACAAATTAATTTGGCGCCTGCAATAAACAATAATATATTCAGAGGCAATGACCTGCAACGGCTGCAGATTAGATATGGTTGCTACATTAACCAAGTGCACAAGTAAACCACTAAACTAGCAATTCAGCAATTCAGGATCCGATATCATAGGTGACGTATTTGTTGTTCTTATAAGTGTTTTGATACCGTTGAAAGCGTTTTGTTAAATAAGTTGTGTTCCATAGGTTTTATAACTGTTTTCTTTCATATCCCTCGGCTGGAAGAACGCAGAACGTCTATTGTGGCCAACAGTGTTTTATCAGGCTCTCTGAAGTTGGGAAAGGTGTCCCCCAAGGCTCTATACTGGACCCCTTATCATTAACAGTATGTAAATAATCACACCTTGTAATATCCAATACTGTTTTGTGTGGAATACACCTGTGTTACGTAGAATCAAAATGTACTGCTGACGATTTGTTTTATTTATGTAATTTGTTCTCAGCTATCTTTCAGCACCTGAAACCTTTTCGATCTTTTTTTTTTTTTTTTTTTCGCAGCCTGCCTGAATATAACAGCAAAAGGCCTGAAGACCTGAGAGGCTACTCATGGTATTTTTATGTGATATTTAGGTGATATTGCCCGAATCCAATGTCACACTTTGGGGATGACTTTTGGGGGTGCTCTCATAAGAAATATTTGAGAAACAATCATTTAAAATAGGGATATTATGGCCAATCAGGTAGAGGCGTTGACTCGAGTAGTCAACAGTTTTAGTAAACTGTATTACTTTACTGTGATACAGTCTAAAATACAACATTTAACTGTATCAGGATATTAAGACAACCGAGATCCCAGACCATATCTAGTGTCATATCACAACATTGAAATTATAACAATATGTCGTCCAGCCCTACAATAGAGTATAGGTTATAGTATAGTTAGTTTGTAGTTTTGAGTTTAGAGTATAGTAGAGAACTTTTTTTTAGGATGTTCAAAATGTGATTGTGGCATTGACATGCGATCTGCGCGCAAATATGCACACTTTTCAATTTCAAAGTCGTTGAAAATGGACAAAAGTTGAACAAAAGTTTCTCAAGGTTACATAAGCTCCAATAACAGAAAGTACTACCCCAGTGACCACCTTTCATTATCAAGCCCCGCTGAGCAAACTTGAGGAACCATAACCCGGAACGACACCACTACAACATTACGAGTGCAGAAGAATATCATCTCCTTAATTGGCTGCGTTGTCAGAGTGGCTCTGAAATAAACTGCTATTAGACAGGGAGGGTAGTAATGCCACGGCTGTCAGCGCTAATAGGGATTCTATATGTTCTGTTTTCCGCAAAGAGCATGGTAATACCAGCTTGTTATGAGGGATGAGGCTCTTCTCCCCAAAAAGCCAAGGCGACAGAGTGAGGGAGAGGGGGAGAGAGAGAGAGAGGGGGAGAGAGAGAGAGAGAGAGAGAGAGGCAGGGTGATTAGGGAGAGCAAGGAAAGGGAAATATGAGCATACTGTAATTACCCTCTTGCTTTCGGCCATTAAAATGTGTGAAGATGGGACGGAATAACGTCATTATGGACACACACAGGCACACACCTACACACACACACACACGCACGCACGCACGCACACACACCGACACAGTCAGTCCAACCATATAGGAAAGATAGACTTTGGATATGAGATTAGATATTTATTCATCCCTGTAGGGAAATAGTGTCGTTGAAGCAGCAAAGAGACAAAAGATGCAAGACAAATAGGTGGTAAGAAAAGGAAAAAAATGAAAAAAATAATGTATATGAACACGTACATATGCAATATTAGGTCTATATAATCTGTATACAAAAGACGCACACACACACACACACACACACACACACACACACACACACACACACACACACACTCCGGCAGTGTCTTACTGGAGCAGTGTCGGAACTCAAAGCGGACGTGCGAGCCCCGGAACATGTCGACGGGGATGGGCAGCTTGATCTGCTCGGCCCAGCGCGGGCTGTTGTTGTGGTACAGAACCAGAGAGTGGTACTCGTCCGCCCCGGGCTCTCCGGAACCAGCCGCCACGTGGCTCTGGACGGCGGGAGAGAGGGAGGGGGAAGGGGGCCAGAGAGAGAGAGAGAGAGAGATATTAGACACTAGAGAATGAAAATCGCGCTGCTGTGAATGGTGCACACACAGAGTGACCCAGAATGAGACAATACTTTGAATCAGGTGTTTGTCTTTGCCTTATTTCTTCCTTTCTTCGACCAGTCGAGTCGACATACAGTAGCTCGTTTGTCAGTCGAGAGGGTGTGATGCATGCATTCTCTGCGTAGTGCATTTTAGTGACGATTTTAAGACTCTCTTTTGGACTCTCGGCGTTTCTGTTATTTTTCGTTGCTGTCCAACAGTTTTTAAATATTCAGCTCTTTCAGCTGATTGAGTATGGATATTTGGTTTTATAAATATTTTATTTTCTTTGTTTAGAAGTTGACTGCTTGATAATAATAAAAAATATAATGATAATAATAATAATAATACTACATATAATAATAGTAATAATAGTAATAATAATATTGATAATAACATTGATGATAATAATAATAATAATAATAATAAGACATTTCAATTATTTGCCGTTCATACATGAAATGCATCTCAAAGTGCTTCACATTTAATAAAGGGATAAAAGGAAAACAAAAAAATTAAACAATAATCACGGATTGATTAATTGGTTGATTTAAGTGTATGCCAATCCACCTCGCTGATTTCAATGTTGGCAAATGTTATTTTTGATTTTCTTGATTTATGTCAATAATTACGTAATCACGTCAATTAGCGGAAATCAAGCTCTCGGAATTGAAATGGAGAGATGGAAAAGGAAAGAGGGCCAGAATTAGACAAAGGAAGACGAGGGGAAGGAAGTGATGAAGCAAGGGGGAGGAGGGAAGGAGTGAGACAGAGCAGAAAAAGGGGAAGAAAGTGAACAGAAGGGGGACACGGAAGGGGAGATAAGTGGAGAGGAGGGAGAAAAAAGACAGAAGAGACAGAAATAGAAATAGAAGGAGACGAGAGGGTCAAGTGGGGGGGAGAGAGAGAGAGAGAGAGAGAGAGCGAGAGAGAGAGAGAGAGTGAGAGAGAGAGAGAGAGAGAGAGAGAGAGAGAGAGAGAGCGAGAGAGAGAGAGAGAGCGAGGGGAGAATGAATAGATGACCGAGATGAAAAGAAAAAAGTCCCAGGTTGGCAAAATGAACAACACATGTGTGTGTGTGCTTGTGCGTGTGCGTGTGTGTGCGTGTGCATGTGTGTGTGTGTGTGTGTGTGTGCGTGCTTGTGTGTGAGAGAGAGTATGTGTGTATGTATGTCACTGTAGTGTGTTTGTGTGTACATGTGACTGTGTGTATGTAAATGTGTGTGTGTGTCACTGTAGGTGAGTGTGTGTGTGTCTCTGTATCTGTGTGTACAGATACAGATGTGCGGATGTGTGTGTGTGTGTGTGTGTGTGTGTGTGTGTGTGTGTGTGTGTGTATGTGACTTTATCCGCGCTGTCGGTGTCGGATGCTGGAAGCAGAACCACGGGCGAACGTTCAGTTCATCTGGGTCGCAGATATTTAAAGAGCTCACATCATGCATTTTTTATGTTCTGATCCGTTCCCTGACCAATTAAAATAAAATCGGAAAGTTATGTCTGTGTATATATATATTTAGTAATGTTCTAGTAGTAGTAGTAGTAGTAGTCATCAAAGTAGCAGCAATAGTAGTAGTATGAGTTAGTTTAATAGTATGAGTTGTAGAAAGAGTAGTAGTGGTAGTAGGAGTAGGAATATTTGTAGTAGTAGGAGTAGTAACAGGAGTAGTAGGAGAAGAAGTAGTGGCATTAGAAGGAGGAGTAATATGAGTATAAGTAGTACTAGTAGACATAGCAGTAGACATCTTAGTAGTAGCAGTAGGAGTATGAGTTGGAGTAAGAGTAGTAGTAGTAGTGGAAGTGGTAGTAGTAGTATTAGTTGTAGTAGTAGAATTGTATTTGTCCTGGTAGCAGCAGTAGTAGTAGTAGTAGTAGTAGTAGTAAGTGGAGTGAGTGAGGAGTAATAGGAGTAGGAGTAGTAGTCGATGTAGTAGTAGCAGGAGGAGTAGCAGGAGTAGTAAAGGTAGTAGGAGTAGAAGTAGTGGTAGTGGCAGTAGTTGGATGAGTAATATAAATAGGAGTAGCAGTAGGAGTAGTACTAGTATGAGTATGAGAATGAGTAGTAGTAGTAGTAGAAGACGTAATAGTAGCAGCAGTAGTAGTAGGAGTCTAGTAGTAGTAGTAGTAGTAGGAGTCTTGTGGTAGTAATAGTAGTAGTGGTGGTAGTAAGAGTAGACATAGTAGCAGTCATAGTAGTAGCAGCAGCAGTAGGAGTAATAGAAGGAGGAGTGGTAGTAGGAGGAGTAATATGAGTAGGAGTAGTAGCAGCCATAGTAGTAGTAGTAGACATAGTAGCAGCCGTAATAGTAGTAGTAGTCAGTCTTGTAGTAGCAATAGTAGCAGTAGTATTAGTAGTAGTAGTAGTAGCAGTAGTATTGGTAGTAGTATAGTAGTAGTAGGAGTAGCAGCAGTAGTTGTAGTATAGTAGTAGTAGTAGGATTAGTAGTAGAAGTAGTAGCAGTATTATAGTTGTAGTAGGATTAGTAGTAAAGCATTATTATTATTATTAGTAGTAGTAGCAGTAGTAGCAGTAGTAGTAGTAGTAGTATAGTAGTAGTAGTATAGTAGTAGTAGTAGTATAGTAGTACTAGGATTGTTACAGATTCTCCATAACAAAGCCTCACCTTGAGGGCGTGGCCGTCGATGTCCAGCAGGTAGACTGTGATCTCCACGTTGCGGGCGACGCTCTTTCCTCCCTTGTCGAACTCGCCCTTCTCCAGGGTGATGTAGAGGTCGTTGCGCATCTCTCCTGCCGAGGACGGAGCACGCACAACATCCATTATGGACGGGAAAACCACGCTCCGCCCACTTCGAAGACGCCAACCGCTCCACTCCCGGCGGCGCCGGGCGCGATTCGGCCCTAAGAGCGGCCGTGCCGGTACCTCGGAACCGCCATTCCCCTCGTTTGAATGTTGGTGTATTTTCCAACGTTTAAAGTGGCGATCCGTGCCTGTGTTGGGTGGATCACACCACCGCATTCAAGATGTCGACAGTTTGGTGTTTCCTTTGCTCCAACCTCTAGGCGTCGCCCTCGTTATTCTTTCACAGTTCTCCCTCTTCTGACCCTGTGATTGATTTCCTTTCTCCTGAAGTGGAATGGCGGACCCCGTCACCAACAATGTAAACGGCGTCATAGGGGAACACATGCATGACGGAAATACCGTGAATGAAACTCGATAATCTGACGACTTTAGTGGTGGGAATTTTTTTCAACCCTGAAGTTAAATTATCTAGAGTATAATGACACCAAAAACGTTTTTTTAAATAGAATTCAGCAAAAAAAAACAAAAACAAAAACCCCAAAAAACATGGTGGCTGCTGTTTTGTTCGTAATTATCTTAAGAATGGGGGGGGGAGACGGACCCCGCCACAAACAATGGAGGCAGCAAATAGCGGAGCACATACATTATTCAAATACAGTGAACGGGTGTTTCATATACAGTGGCAGCTAAATAAAGCATCAAATATGAGATTTTTTTTTTTAACAAATAAAATGTTATGGATTAATAACACTTTAATCAATCACTTAAGGTGGTAATCCGTAACATTTTTTTTTTTTTTTTTTTTGTTAAGAAAATACCACATTTCATACTTTATTTACTTAACCTTATAAGAAACGGCCATCCCATGTATTTATACTGCGCACGTGTTCCCCTACGCGCTGCGCTGTCGCCATTGTTGGTGGCGGGGTCCGCCTTTCCCGCCGAGAACCAAATGAACGAGAAGAATAAGTCACAACGATGCATCGCGCACTTTGTTTTTACGAGGTTTAAACATTTTTCTTTTTTTACTGCGTGTATGTAGACGGAGCATGTGTGTCTGGAGATATGCGCGGTTAAAAGTTGGCAATTCAAACAGCGTCGCAAGGGCACAGGTGTTTCCTGCAGAGTGTTGGTTTCAGACCCAACACGCACACGCACACACACACACACACACGCACACACACACACACACACACACACACACACACACACACACACACACACACACACACACACACACAGCTCTGTTTGCGCTTTGGATTAGTGAGCTCCAGTCATTTCTCGCCGGCAAATAGACGCCCGACACCCCGACCTGCAGACAAACCAAACAGCGGATGAACTTGGCGAGACGCCGCAGATACAGTTCACCCACGGACCCACGGAGCGGCCGCGGTTTGATCCGCCGGGGCCGATACGGAAAGGGAAAACAGCGATCACGATCACACGTGGCTAAGGGGATTACCCTGCAAGCATGAGAGATTAAAGAAGATAAAGAAAAATGATTGCTATTTGATTAGCCCTCAGCGTAAGCGTTTGGAGCTGCGTGCCGCGTGGGGAAGGTGCTTCACGAGCTCAAGGTTTATTTGTATTGTTTTCATCGGCTCAACGTGTGAAGGCAGCTCAGGGCCAAGACGCTTTGTGTGTCTTCTTGAGCGCGACGCTGAACCGCTAACTGCTTGCTCTGCAGCACGGGGTTCTCAATCTGAGGCCCAGGGACCTCGCATTGACATTGAACTTCACCTTTATTTCACTTACAGGATGGTGCCACCATGAGAGAATGTACAATAATGACTGTTTATACCAGGGGTTCTCAAACTGTGGGTCCCTGACACCTGGGCTGGGCAGCTGATCTTTTGCACAAAAATAAAGGAAAATGTGTTTTTTTTTTTTTTATTGAATATGTTTTCACAAAAAAAAAAAGAAAAAAGAAATTTAAGAAATAATTCTCTCAGTTCAATTATTCAGTAGATGCACCACCACGAAATAACTTTTCAGGCTACATTTTCAACAAGAGAGGCCAGGAGAAAGAGCGAGCGCGCCCGCCGCCTGCGTGCGTGCGTGCGTGCGGCTGCACGGAGCGTCCCTGTAACCATAGCAACTCGCTCTCCCGCTCCGGTCCCCGCCAATTGTGGCGGGCGAAGGGGAGGCGCTCTGCCGGCGCGAACGCTGCTGCGGCGCCGAGCGCACGATGGCCAATGTCAACCTGACGGAAATGGAAATGGAAAAAAATTGATGGAAATGTCCAATTGACAAGCTTCGCCTGGTCAAAACGCGAGGCTGCCCCCGCACTAAGCGGCGACGTTTGGTCACCCATCGAGCGACACGGACGACGATAATGATGATGATGACGATGATGATGACGACGATGACAACGGCTCACCAAATATAACGTTAAATATATCAAAAAACCACAGCGATGCAAATGATAATTTTTTTTTCGGCACAAATGAAACAAATCCTGAATCGTGAATCAGACGTGGGTCCGCGAGATTTTTTTTTTGGGGGGGTCGCCAGCCTGATTTAGATCATAGTTGCACAGCGTCGACACTAAATCACATCTAACAATAGGGCACTTCTCAGATCGGGCTCCCACGGACTTGACTACTATCAGATGGGCTCAGTGGCCTTGATGTGGATGGCAGCGGTGGTTTTGTCACCGCCAGGATCACAGCCCAAAAAACAAAAATAAAATAAAAATGCAATTCAGACGTTTTTTTTTTTCAGCTTCTTTTTGCCGGCGATGTTTTGCATCATTGGGAGAAAACGCTCAAGGAGACGTCAACGTTGCACCAGACCGCTTCCACTTCCTTCCAAAGGAGGATTCATGCATTTTGGTAAACGCCGCAGTCAAGAGAGACGACAGGCCTGCTTCCTGAACAGCCGAGCGGCGGTGGGCTTCCCATATATGCCCTCAAGTGTGTGTGTGTGTGTGTGTGTGTGTGTGTGCGCGTGCGTGCGTGTGTGTGTGCGTCTGTGTTTGAATCATATCTCTATCTGTAGGGCCAGATTGATTTTTTTTCTGCTCTTAACAACGGTCGCCATGGTAATCCCGAGGCACTTCAAAACACAGATACTGTACTCAAGCACACACACACACACACACACACACACACACACATACACACACACACACACACACACACACACACACACACACACACACACACACACACACACACACACACACACACACACACACACAGTAAAGATGACCTGGTGGAGAGAAAGTACGGAGAGAATGAGAAAGAGATTTTTAGAGAGTTTTATTTTAATGCTGCAGATCGATATGGAGATGGACAGGGAAGCGAGAGAGAGAGAGAGAGAGAGGGAGGGAGAGAGGGAGAGAGAGAGAGAGAAGGAGCGATGAAGAGGGTGAGAGAGGTAACAAGGGAGGCAGAGAGGCCGAGAGAGACACCTGAATAGTGAGAGGAACGATAGGAGGGGGAAAAGGAGCGGTAGAGATGGAGAGAAAGAGAGAGAGAGAGAGAGAGAGAGAGAGAGAGAGAGAGAAGGATAGAAAAAACAGGAAATAAATGAGGGAAAATTTTTTATAAAAAGAGAGAAAGGCAGAGAAAAAGACAAGACCAAAATGAGGGGCGGGATAGAGGGAATGGGAGAAATCGACGAAGGGATTAAAAAGAAAGAAATGCAGAGAGCGAATAGCGGAAAGGCGAGAATAACGGAATACGAGAGGAAACAAAGGACAAGTAGAGAAATAAATGAATAAACAAATGAATAAAAAGGAGAAAGGGAGACAAAGAAGAAGAGGACAAGAAATGAATGAAGAGTGATGTGGAGATAATGAGAGAAATCGACAGAGGGATCAAGAGAGAGAAAATGCAGAGAAGGAGAGAGAGAGAGAGAGAGAGAGAGAGAGAGCGGGCCGAGAGAGAGAGAGAGAGAGAGAGAGAGAGAGAGAGAGAGAGGGCAGGGACGGAGAGAAACGTAGAAGGATATACTGTAGGAGGGAAAGAGAGGAAAGCCAGACCCGAAGAGCGATGCATAGATAATGAGAGAAATCGACAGATGGATTTAAAAAGGAATAAATGCAGCGAGAGAGAGAGAGAGAGAGAGAGCGAGAGAGAGAGAGAGCGAGAGAGAGAGCGAGAGAGAGAGAGAGATGACTAGAGAGGCAGAGACAAGAAGAAAAAAATGGAGAAAACAAAGAATCAGAGGAAGAAATTGAGAAACACATAAATAAATAAAACGGAGACGGAAAGACAAAGAGAGCGAGAGAGAGAGGGAGAGGGAGAGAGAGAGCGAGAGAGAGAGAGAGTCGGGCTCTCTCGCCCAGGGCGCACTCTTCCTCTCGCAGGGAGGAAGGTGGGAGTGCTCAGCATTAAGGGATCGGATCCAGACAAAGACGGTGGCTGTGAACATGAACCTGCCCGGCGTTAGTTGGGTACCGGGGGGTCGGGGGAGACGCAGTGAAATAAAATGTAAAATCCTCCCCAGACGTCCGCTCCCCACGAGCGAGCGAGCGAGCGAGCGAGCAAGCAGCTGCGGCGTAAAAAAAAAAAGCCCAAAACCCACAATGCAACACGTGCAGCCCCCATTCATTTACGGCAGTCTAGTCTCCTTTTAATATGCACACACGATCATATTGATATATAGGCTACGTTGGGTACATTGATGTAAATTTGTAACCATGGCAACCGTGCGGTTGCACGCGGCCGTCATCCAGACGCCGCGATCCCTATCTGCTGGCGGCGAGATAAGCGCCTCATTTTCTCGGGGCGCCCTCAGGTGCGATTCAAATATCGCTCTCCTCTCGCACCGGCGCGGGGAACGCCCGTGGGTAAGAAGGTGGGAGAGTTTCCCGGGTGTTGCCACGGCAACAGTAGATGCGCCGCTGCTAAGCGCGCCCACACTGTACAGCGGGCGCCGGGAGATGGACGGGGAAAGGGGGCGACACGGGGGGGGGGGGATATGTTGAGGGAGGAGAAAAGGTTGCTGAGTGAAACAAATGCGCTTAAACCTCCGGCGAGCGGAAAACCACGGGCGGATTTGCCTATTTTTTGAAACCTAACCAGTCCACTGGTCCGCACCAGAGTTTGCCTGATTCGTTAAGTTTCCTCTTTTGCATTTCCGTCCGGTCGGTTTCACACCGCAACAAATGAAGGCGCACCAACAGTCGTTTTATTCATGGGACCCCGCGTCGCGAGTTTCTTGGCAATGAGTGGCAGCCATGTGTAAACAAAGAAATGTACGTGTATATTAGGTGTCTGTACGTTGGTCCGGATGTTGCCGTAGCTTCTTTACTTTTTTTGCCAAAAGCCCTCTTCCGCCACTTCTCACCAGATACCTCAAAGGTGTCTACATTTTTGTGTTCTTTCTCCCGCTATTAACGCACATAGTTCTCACTCCATATTCAATTGCGTTTACAAGACTTATATTTCCCAATTCCTTGTATCGTGTTCAAATGGGTCAGAAAGGTCCGAACATAAGGAAAAGATCTGAACAAACTAGGCATGCCACAGTGCATGGTATTATAATAATAATAATAATAATAATGATAATAAAAGTAATAATAATAATAATAATAATAATAATAATAATAATATCTTTATTTATATAGCACCTTTAAAAACAGAGTTTACAAAGTGCTTTGACAGAGAAATAAAAGCAGTGTTCAGATCATGAAATTAAAAGGCAAAGGAACATTAATAAAAAGTCATTAAAACCATTCATTAAACTGTAAAAACGGATAAAGAGACAAAAAAAAACGAATAAATGGATATAATGTGATAATAAGAAATAGAAATAAAAAGGAAAAAATGTAAATAAATAAGTAAAAAATAAAATGGATAAAGAAAGGGGGTTCATAGAAGGGATTTAAAAGAAGTCACTCTGCCGGATCTCCTCAGGCAGGTTGTTCCAAAGCCGAGGTGCCCTGACCGAAAAGGCGTCACCTTTAGTTTTAAGTCTCTGCTTTGGAACAGCCAGGAGGGCCACGTCCACCTGAGGATCTGAGGCCGCGCACTGGCTTATACGGGGTCAACATATCTGTTATGTAGGAATCTGATATCTGTTGGAGACAGACCCAAACATGCTTTGAAAGTCATCAATAAAATCCTAAAATCGATTTCTGAACTGAACAGGGAGCCCACGGAGAGAAGTCAGGATCCGGGTGATGTGACGTCGTTTTTACGAACCGGTAAGAAGCAGAGCCGCTGCGTTCTGAACTCGTTGCAGGCGAGAGAGTGACTTTTGGTTGATGCCAGAAAGGAGTTACAGGAGTCTAGTCTGGAGAAAATGAGGGCGTGGATTACTATTCCCGGGTCGCTGTGTGATAGTACTGGTTTGATTCTTGAAATGGTTCTCAGTGGAAGGAAGCGGGACTGGACTGGAATGTTGTTCAAAGTTTAGGTCAGAGTCAAACAGTACCCCCAAGTTCCTGGCAACAGACTTAATATTTGTGGACAGAGTGCCAAGGCCCCTCTCAATATGCCCGGGAGAATTTTGGGGGAGCGAAGAGTATGATTTCTGATTTTGAATTATCGAGTTGAAGAAAACTCGGTGCCATCCGACGGTTGATACCATTGAGACAATCTGCAGCGGCAGCTCGGCTGTTCGGGTCACCAGGCCTCAGGGGAAGGTTTGTCTGTGTGTCGTCTGCGTAGCAATGAAATGAGACGTCGTGTCTTTGGATAATTTGGCCAAGAGGCTGCACACAGATGAAAATAAAAGGGGACCTAAGATGGAACCCTGTGGTACACCACAGGTAATTAGAGCTGTAGAGGATGAGTCGCTACCTATGGAGACTGCGAAGGTTCTTTCTAAAAGGTAGGAATAAAACCAGGCAAGTGCGGTGTCCTTGACGCCAACCCAGGTGTTAGGGCGGTCAATTAAAACGGCGTGATCTACAGTGTCAAAGTGAAATAATTAAAATTGCACTTATCCTTTGAGAAGGGCAGTTTCTGTGCTACGTAAAGCTCTCAAACCGGCCTGGAAAAAAGCAAAAAGCTGGGTTGATACCACCTTCTTAAAAAAAACCTTTGAAAGAAATGGAAGTTTAGAAATGGGCCAGAAATTGCTAATAACAGAGCGATCAAGGCTTGGTTTCCTTAAAAGAGGATGGACCACAGCATGTTTAAAAGTAGAAAGAAAAAATGCCTTTCTTCAGCGAGCTATTTATAATTGATGATATACTTATACTGAGTCCAATTGTGTCAATCACCTGCTTAAGAAGGTAAAAATGATGGTAACACAGTTTCAAAATTGCTAAAATAACTGTCAATGACCAGCGTGTATAACTTGGTCAGGGGCGTAATTCCCTGTCTTATCATCAGCTTTTTTTCCGCAAAAAAGTTTCACAAACGCATCTCTGGTGAGACCTGAGTAAGATGGCAAGGTGGGGGCGGGTGGCGTGATGACGGAGTCTCGTACCTTAAATAAAATTCTGGGGCTGGAATGGTTTGCAACAATCAGGTTAGATGCTAAGCTGCTCTTGCTTCCTTCTGTGCCCTTCCAGAGCTCATAAAATACGTTCAAACCACTCTTTTTCCATCCCCGTTGTCTGCCAGTCCCTCGTTAGGTCCTGGGTGGATTAATTTAGCCAGGGTCGGAAAAGTTTTATTTGACTTGGACAGGACTGTTGTGAGTGATAAAGAATTGGGATAGATATCCTTTGCCTCCACACAGATGTCCGTTGCCTCAATGTTTTCAGGGCTGAGACCACTGTAAAGTACTAAGTCAAGGGTGTGGCCGTTAGAATGTGTAGGTTCTCGTACTTGAGTGCTAGAGTGAGGTTGAAAGAGTCAGGAGCATCCATAAAATCAGTAATAAAAGTGTGGCTGGGACAGCAGACATGTATGTTAGAGTCACCTAAAATCAGAACTGTCATAATTTGACATAAAATGAGATAACTCAGCAAATTCTTGGTTAAAAACATTATTTAGTTGAGGCGAACTATAAATGATTAAAATTATCACCTTTGCCCCCCACAGTCATACGCACAGTGTTACACTAGTTATTTATGACAGACTACTATAAAAACATTTTTTACACCTTTTAAAGCTTTTACATTTTTTTTTTTAAATATAAAGATACCGAAACCGTCCAGTTACCGTGGCCCCCTGTTGCATCCCTGGTCCAAACCTAAGGAAAAGTTCCGAACTTAAGGAAAATGTCCGAACTCGAGGGAAAAAGTCCTAACTTAAGGAAAAGGTCCTAACTTTAGGAAAAGGTCTGAACTTAAGGAACAGGTCCATGGGCGCTCACTAAACCAGCACCCTAAAGAGGATGGGAGGGTCAAACTGAGAGGAAGCAAATATGAAACAACAACCGCCTGCAGACCGACGTGAATTTGTTCTTCAACAGTCTATTTAACAGTGAAACACTTCCCGACATCCTGAGGGCGCCGCACCCTGGTCGCACGAAGCCAAATATACCCAGAGCGCCGAATCCTCAGAGTCCACCGAACCAATCGGGTGGGTTTGCTTTACTCACTCACACACTCTTTTGCATCCATATGGGAAACGACGTCCAATGTCGCTTTGTTTAAAAAAGGTAAGGTCAAAAATGTGGCGTCTTACCGGGCATGATGACGTCAGAGAAGCCCAGTTTTCGGGTGATGGAGACGCCCCGAGTGAAGAGGACCATGTACTCCCTCCTCAGTTGCTCAATGTCTCCGTGGAGGAGCTGCAGAGCCACCGCCAGGCCTGGAAACACAGCACGGATAACAGCACGCAGTGAAAAGGAAGCAGGAAACGGTAATACACAATAAACACTTTAAGTTAATTTAAGTTCTGCTTGGTTCAATTACGATTATATTCCGTTTTGGCAGAGTCACTGGATAAGCCACTTGGGTTGTTCTTTTACACTGTGTATTCAATTTCACTACTCTGCTTCTGCTATCTCTTATTTTCCTTTTTTCCCCCCAATTGTTCCACTGTCCATCCTGTATTTTTGTATGTGCAGTATTAACCTGTGTTAAACAACCAACTTCACTCCGTAAACACTGGCCAGTGTCGCAAACCTCAGATTTTCAGTCCAGACATTGTTCCAGACATCTTTTGGTTTTTTTGCCCGAAGGCATTTCTCCCACTCAATATAGTCCACGGCGAGGTCTACGATTGACAGGTTTTTGATAGTATCTGCGGTTTTAATTTGCATATACTGCATGCAGGAAAAAGACCAGCTGTAAGTGCTTGGGCAGATAAATTAAAAATGTAAAAAAAGGTGTAAATGTCATTGACAACATGTAGATTTTCCATCAGACAGGAATTAATGAAGAGAGTTGCATGAGTGACAGCATGATGGAGCTCCAGCACCCTGCCCCTGGCGTGCACCAAGCAAGAAACCGCCGTGGGGAAAAAGCCCCCGATCTCTAGGTGCTCAAAGCTGGAAAAAAGTAATGACTTCGACATATACTGTAGACACACACACACGCGCACACACACACACACACACACACACACACGCACACACACACACACCATCAACAATAAAAACAAGGCATGAGTCACCACCACCCTCGACACTTCCTTTTTATTAAGGGCAAATAATCCTCTGTGTAGATCGACGCCTCAATTCAATATCCTCACACAATAAATCCAAATATCAATGGAGCTGAACCTAAACGAACCTTCTGCCTGCCGCCCGGGCTGCCGCCGCTTCTTACTGTACGGAGTGCGCCGGTGGAAAGAAGTGATTGGAAACTATTTGGGGGGGGGGGGGACTTTAAAGGGAGCTTTTGGATGGCTGTGCATGTTGTCAGTTCATTACCGAAAGGCTCGTGAACCCAGTGGTCTCCAGACCCTGAGAATCAACAACTCCACGTCGTGAGAGAGGTGCCAACTCCTCCTCGCAGAGAACGAGACGGCGTGAAGACAGAAATAAAGGGAGCGTGCCAGAGGCCAAGGGGGCGGAGGGAGAGAATGTCAGGATCGGGAGCTTTCAAAAGAATCCACGATTAGCGAGCAGGTGGAAAACGTGAGACGGAATCGGGACCGTCTGCTTGGACGGAATCATTTTCCCGCACCTTGGAAAACTTGGGTGCCAAGGTTTAGGCCTGACGGTAAAATTCTCGTTTCTTGAACTGAAACTGCACTGGAAACAGGTGCAATTGCCTCTCCACATTTCCAAATCCGTACTCTCCCTCTGCATCGTCTCGCCCCCTTCCTCCCTTTATTGGGCAAAAAGCGCAGTGTTCCAATTTCTATCTTAACAGCAGTGTGTTGATCCGTCCTCGGCTAATTGGCTGCTAATGGAAGACCGCTGGAGCGCTGCCAGGTCTGCTGGGCAGGAATTCCATACAGTGCGACTGCTTGAGACACACACATGGATGCGCACGGGCTAATGCGAAGAGACGCAACCACCCATCTGCAGGCACACCAACCAAACGCACACTCACGCACATGCACAAAAGCATGTGCTCACACATCCACGCCGCACGGCCAAAATGACGGGGAATCTCTAATTAGTGGATTCAGGTACTTCAGCCGCAGTCGCTGGGGACGGGTGTATAAATATCAAGTACATGGGCGCGACAGCACTGGCAACGGAAAGGCTGAGAAGCTCAGTGACTTTCGACCGTTCCGACACGTCGGGAAATTCGACCGACCGGCAAATTTCACACCTTTCCGGTTCATCAAGTCCGGTCAACTGCGAAACGTGCGGAACTTGCGCAGGGGGCGACAGCAGGCCAAACATTGAGTCAGCCGCGCAAGCTCACGCGAAAAGGTGCCGCCGAGTACTGAGGCGTGCGGTGCTTTCGTAAAAAACTGTCCTCGGGCGGCAGAGCTCAACAAAGTTCGAAGGAGCCTCCGGAAGCGACGCTGGCGCACGGAGCGCCGGAATGGGTTTCTACGGTTGAGCGGCCTAAGCCAAGGCCTAGGCAATAAGCCTGAGATCACCATGTGCAATACCGAGCATCGGCTAGAAAGGTGTAGAGTTCGCCCCCATCGGAAACTGGAGCAGTGAAATGGACTTTCTGGGATGATGAATCGTGCAGTCATCTGAGCCTGCCCACATAATTCTACCAACCAAATTGGTGGACACACCCACCCATTGGTACCTACCAAATTAGTGAACCAACCCAATTGCATAGTGCATGTCCACAGTATTCTCTTGCGGAGGAGGAATAATGGAATGGGCTGTTTCCCATGGTTTGGGCTATGCTAAGTTCCAGAGAAGGGAAAGCTTAACACTACAGCCCGCAATAACACTGTATTCAATTCCACGGCTGCAGTTTGGCACTTTTGTGTTCCAGTTCCAGCATGAGAAGGCCCCCTTGCACAAAGTCTGTTGAGATGGGCGCGGAAGAACCTGACCGCTCTGGACGGGAGCCCTGACCTCAGCCTCTTCTAACCCCATTTGGGACGAAATGGATGTTGACCTATTCGCACCACGTCTCTGACCTCGCTTACTGTATGGACTTTTTGCTGAATGGAAGCGTAGGCGCTCCGTTCTGGAGGAAACCTTCCCGGAAGAGTGGCGCCCGGCAGTGCAGGGGGCAGAAACTCCACGTTAGAGACCATGATTTGGGATTCAGATGTTTGATACGGATCGGACACAGATCCAACAAAGGGCACATGTGGACCAGTATGAGCGTGTTATTTATCACATCCACACACAACACATAAACACATATAAACGCAAACACAATATCAGGAAACAGCGAGTCCCTCCTCTGTGTCAGTCGCTCTCCTCGAAGCAAATATAATGAATTGAAAACCTTTGCGGCAGACGAGGGGGCGTGGTCGAGCCACGGTCTGCAGGTGACGAGCCCCGCGGCGCAGCTCGACCGGCTCCGCCCATTCAGCCACATTAGCGCTGATCGATCGGACCCGGCTGGGAGAGCTTTCTTGCGTGTTGTTTTGTCTTGCAGTGGGGATGGCGCGGTGCAGGAGACGTGCCCCCGCGGGCCATACCGTGGGGCCCACGGCCCCCCGATTCTGATCAATCCGACTTTACTTTATGTTCACACTTTGGCCAGCGAGCCATTTTCTTTTATGAGTCTTAATAAAAACCCCGCCACGTCGGCACCTCACTGCCCGAAAGCCTCCCTCGCCGGACCCATATCTGTGGCTAGAATCTCCCACACCTTAAATAATGCATTGGACTCCATAACTTAACTGGATTAATGCAGACGGCACGTTTTGTGCTCCAGTGGACAAAGTCAACAAAACCATGGGCAAACATGTTCTGCAATGTGTTATCCGCCCTCTAATAGCGTTTGGTTGTGGAATTGTTGCCCCTGGGGAACAATAGACTTTTCGGGGGAAAGTTGAAAGGACCCAGTGAAAATGCAGAGCTAATGATGTTGTGAGCACTGCGTGCTTGGGCGTTTCGGAAACGGCCACAGCGTGTTCTAGGACCAGGAAAGAAGTAGAGCACGCTTTTCACCCAACTCCAGTTGTATCCGTGGGTAAGGTTTCTTGGAATGTTTGGTTCAAAGCGGATGTTAAATCGCCTTTTTCTTTTTGTTAATGTGTAGGCCCAAAGCATTTTCCCCCTGCTTCCCCATATCTCTAACATATTGCACTACTAACAGGCTTTTATCACTCAATGTCTCCAAAGAAGGAACTCCTTTCTAGCTATGTTAAGTTTAGTGGTAGCAGAGCAGCAGTGAAATGATCGTTGTCAATCACATGATTGATCCAGTAATTCCATCCGCAAGGGAAGCGGTTAAAACACAACATTTCATCAACTCGAATGAATGAAATAATCTATCGTATATTTAAATACATCTGATGGAGTTTTTGTAAACCGGGATAACAGGATAGGAAGAATAAAGCCCCGGCAGATCTAGCGCTCGGCAGGAGCGATGGAGGGATTTATGCCAGACAGTCCATGGCAAACATCCCGCGTGTCTAATAAACACTGCAGCCAAAAAGCCCTGAGTGAAGAAGCCGCTTTAGAACCATTTTCCATTGACTCCATGCTAATTGAGCTGCATTAATCTGCATAAGTGTGGGCACACAGAGAGAGAGAGAGAGAGAGAGAGAGAGAGTTGTTTAAAACCCGACAGGGACAACCTTTCCACCAGCTTGCTTTTCTTTGTTTTTTGACTCTAGGTGCCATCGGTATCTTTTAATCGGTGAAATAAATCCAGCCAAACAAATCGGTGATTAGAGCCGACTATTAGGCCGCCGGGGAGATAACCGCTTCTCCAACGAGCCTATCGAGCGGACTGGATTTGCCCTGCCCAATCTGCCTACCGGACCGTCAGCCCAACCTTCACCTGCTCCGCCAGCCGGAGTCCCCATTCCAACCCAATGTGATCCCATTCCCAAACAGGAATGACACAGTAAAAGTGGCTTTCCACGACAGAAACCAAGCATCAGCAATGTCATCTCCCCGTGTTTAAACAGGGTGTTAGGGCCAACATCCATTACACGCCTAATCTGGATTTGGGAACTGTGATGAATCTGACACGGCGCGCCGCGGCCACGCCTTATCTCCGATAACACAGCCACTTAACAGTAGAACCCGCTGATGGAGATAGAGAACCGTGGGAGCGTTGTCATTTTTTTATTATGGGATTTTAATTTGAGATAACAGAACGGTTGTTTGCATCCATCGCTCCGTTTCCACGCCGGTCATCGGCTCGGTCGACTGTTGTGCGCAATTAATTTGGGCGAGGCGCGCTTATCCACCCGGCTCCGCAAATCATTGATTTAGATCCCAATCCACTATAACGCATGCCCTCGCATGTGCAGGAGGGTTTTTTGATTTTGGACCGGATGCTGCAGTTTCTCGGGCTTTTCCCAATTATTTCGAAGACGCGACTCAGATAGCGGGGCGCGCCGGCGCAGGGCGCCTCCCCGTCAGCCAAAGTAATTACTGGCCCTCTTTCAAAAGACCATTCCACGGGTTTCTCCACATTCACAAGTATTTGCGACTTCCTCTCGAGTGATTCTTGCTCTTCTGAGAAGCTGAGTCAGTAGATCAGAGCCACAGATTCTCACGCTCTGCTTCTGACATTGTTGTGATCTCCCTCTACCCATTCTATCCATTTCTCTCACCCGCCCCCCCTCCCTCTTTCTCTCCCTCCTCCCCCCCCCCCCCCCTCTCTCTCTCTCTCTCTGGTTAAGTGTGGAAAGGGGTCCCGTGGACGGAGTGAACGGCGAGGTGAATATTTAACTGGTTTCCGACGCAACGAACGAGACCGCCTGGCTGTGAGAACAACACCCCCGGAAAACATGTTTCGCGGGAACAATTCTTCTCCTCTTCGGGGCAGAATCGATGCAAATGAGCTTCGCGGGAAAAACTTGCGTTCAACCCGTGGACCGCTGCTTTCAGCGTGCTGTTTATCGCGCCGTACTGGCAAACGGGCGAAAGCAATCGCTTCGGGGGCCCAAAAGAGGATCTGGATCACATGCGCGCGATTCCGAGAATAAAGATAAAAAATTCCGAATGTGAAGCCAAATTATTAAGAAAGAAGAAGTCAGAATTCAGAGAGAATTTTTTTTCTTTTTTCTTTTTTCCCCCTCTGAATCTCTGACGCCGAATAGGAACCGCAGCCCCGCTGCGCTGATCTAACCTCACCCAAGTCATTGACATTTGTTTCCCCGTTTGGTTCAAGATAAATCGTCTAAGCGTGAGGGCGTGGCCCGGTCCCCACCCGTGTTGGAGCCGGACAGGTTGTACCGGGAGTTGGCCTTCTTGATGATGTTTTCGTGGATCTGGTGCCACTCGCTCTCCGTGTTACACCTGAAAGACACAGACAGGAAATAAAAGGGCGTGCTCGTCCCGTCGCCTGCCGCCCGCTGACACCGCGACACGGGGCGGTCTCAAGACGGGCGCGGCCCGTTTTGAGACCGCCCGTCAAGAGCTCGCGCAACAGAGGGCTGGGAGTCGGACTCCCCGGAGGGAAGCCGTTTGGCGGGAGAGGCGTCTGGATTCACCGGATTGGGGACTGTGCCGGCACTAAACAGAAGTATTTGAAATAAAAACTTGATTTAAATGCACGGAAGTACTAATGTATGATAACACTCTAACTCACCCTGCTCCACCCTCCACGCAGGAAATAATGTGGTCACACTAATGTTTTTCCCCAGCCCAGTTTTTTTTTTCGTGTAGTTTTGTGTGTAAATGAACGAGCTCCGCGCCGCGCCGCGTAGACCGCCGTCCCGGATTCGTTCAAACGCTAGAAAAAGGGATGCGGTCGAAATTTGGGGATACTGAGCTACTGAGACACTGTAGGTTCCGGGGGAAACAATTTCGCAACGGCTCACATTTATTTTGTAACTTGAAAAGGGGAAATTCCAGCACGAAGCACTTATGTCATCACGGAAATGTTTCAGTTTTTCGCCATCTTACTTTAGGAAGACGTCTTGCCCTGAATTTCACATTTCTCCCTCGACACCTTTCGTTGCATTTTGCACTATTTGGTTTTGTACTTTAGTCACGAGAGCTTAAAAGCACTTGAGGGGTCCAGGTGACTCCAGCCTGGGCGCCTGACGCGAGAATTAATGGAGCTGAAAACGCTCTTTCGCAAGTCGTGGCGTTGGGAGTCACGTCGCTGTGGCTCCCAACACCAACCGTGCAGCTACGAATACTTCACAACGACAAAAAAAAATTTAAATCCAGGGCGCGTCGCTCCAAGTGAGTTTTTGGAACGTTGGAACGGAGGTGCGCAACACGGGTTCCGGGGGCCGAGTGGGGTCCCCGGCAAAATTATGAGTAGTTCAACTTCACAGTGATTTCATTCACAAGCCGTTGGCGCCGCGACACGCACAACAACGCACAACAACGATTGTATTGATCGGGCGTCTGCGTCTGCAGGCGTCAGGGAGCTAAATTGAATCACTTCAAGACACATTTAAACAACAAATATTGACTTGAGCTTGATTTAAATTTGCAAAAAAGGAAATACACAGATAAATAAAACCAGATCTCAAGTTGAAGTCAAATTCAAGTGTCAGACTAATCCCTTTTAAGGCCTGAAAACTGAATTCACGACATTTGAAGAATTCTGAAGGACCCGTAGACGTAGACACCCTGATAACTGCATAGAGGGGTATGGAAGTCGTAGAAAAAAAAATAAAATAAAATCGGATGGGGGTCCCAGAGACTAAACAGCATCAAAATGAGGGCCCTGTAACATGAAAAAGGAGTCTTTGAAAAACTTGTTCTACCGCGACTCACGCGTAAACCTTGAGCAGGTGGTCGTCTTTGGAGTCGGCGGTGAGGAGGTCGGCGATGCTGACGACCGCGCAGCCAAACGGCCTCCGGTACTGGAAGCTGCACAGGTTCTTCTTCTCCCCGGCTCCCATCCTCCCTGGACCGACACGGGAAGACGCACAGCGACTCTGAATTCAACAACGCGCTGCGGACGCGGCTCCCGTCAGGGCACCGCCATCCGAGGCGCCCCCGACGGACAAACACAAGCGGGCGGGAGGGGAGGGGTCTCACCTATCCTGATGATGTGGACCACGATGTAGACGTCTTTGCGCAGATCGCTGCTGCCCAAATCCTGACACGAAGGACAAACAACAAAAAAGAAAAAACACCAGGGAAACACAAATTTTTACCTCACTTATTCCCGAAATTAAATATTAGGACAGGATGCACTGTGCAACATTAGATAGACCTGCAGAATGGAACCAGTGTGTCTGCAGGAATCCAGGGAATTACATTGAATAGCATTTTAAACGTTGTTAAGGCCAATTTTCACCACATTTAAGAGAATTTTTTGGACAAATCATCTCTCTCTTATTCAATCAGGTATTTCAGATAAGCACTAGTGTATATATTCGGTACAGGACAGAGGTAAGTATTAAATCAGACAAAATGTCTACGCTGAAATGAAGACCTCACAGGGCATGCCTTTGGAGGCCTAATATGTGTAAAGGCAACTGAATTTAAGACATTTCGAGACTTTCCAAGGACCTGCAGACATGCTTTAGGTTTCAAGGTGAAGTCAAGAGCAGCCGGCATGGCGGGCGGTGCGGGCCCCTCAGAACGAGCCCTGGAGAAAACAAACCAAAAAAAAAAACAAAAAAAAAAAAACACACACACACAAACGCACAGTCGACCGTGGGCGCTCACCACAAAGAGAGTGCACTGTCTTTCCGTCTTCTCCGGCGACTTGGGCACCCCGCTCTTATTCAGCCTGACGAAGAAGCGTTCGCTGGAGGAACGGAGGAGAAGGAGCAACACAGGGATCAAACACGGGTGTGTAGCGAGATGGGATCGGCTGGAGTCAACATATCTGCAACACATCTGACAGCACCGCGCCGATTCAATATTTATTCGCTTGGTGCAAACTGGGGATTCTCTGGAAGACGTCCTAACCCAGATACCGGACCGTCAGGAAAGTAAAAAAAAAAAAAATAATGAGTGACATTGATTGGCCATGATGATAAATAGAATAATGTATGAGTTTGGGGTATTGGTTTTTATCCTCGCTTCATTCTGATAGATGTTTAGGACGGGGGGACTTTTGATGTTCAAGATTTGACACATCGATGTTGAAGTTCATTATATCTAAGCTATTGCTATTGTATGAAAAATGTATTTTATTGCATGTTTGATTTTTATACAGAATTAATATATAACATACGTATTTTATTGCATGATTGATTTTTATCCAATATTATTGTATAACAAATGTTTTTTTTATTGCATGTTTGATTTTTATATAGAATTAATATATAACATACGTATTTTATTGCATGTTTGATTTTTATATAGAATTAATATATAACATATGTATTTTATTGCATGTTTGATTTTTATACAGAATCAATATATAACACGTATTTTATTGCATGTTTGATTTTTATACAGAATTAATATATTACATACGTATTTTATTGCATGTTTGATTTTTATATAGAATCAATATATAACATATGTATTTTATCGCATGTTTGATTTTTATATAGAGTAAATATATAACGTATGTATTTTATCGCATGTTTGATTTTTATATAGAATTAATATATAACATATGTATTTTATTGCATGTTTGATTTTTATACAGAATTAATATATAACATATGTATTTTATCGCATGTTTGATTTTTATATAGAATTAATATATAACATATGTATTTTATTGCATGTTTGATTTTTATCCAGTATTATTGTATAACAAATGGGTTTTTTTGCATGTTTGATTTTTATATAGAATTAATATATAACATGTATTTTAATGCATGTTTGATTTTTAAATAGTATTATTGTAAAACAAATGTATTTTATTGCATGTTTGATTTTTATCTAGTATTATAGTATAACAAACATTTTATTGCATGTTTGATTTTTATATAGAATTTATATATAACATGTATTTTAATGCATGTTTGATTTTTATCTAGTATTATTGTAAAACAAAGTTATTTTATTGCATGTTTGCATTTTTATCTCTATTTCATTCTCACGTGGCGCAATCTGGAAGCTGAGAAGTCAACTTCTGCCCTCAGAAGTTATATGGAGGGATGAGGGACAGGGCTGGCGCAAAACATCAAGTGTTGGACAACATTTTGGGGACACAGGTTACGATCATTAGTCATGTAGATATTATGACCGAGCAGGCAGATCCGGGCGTTGGCGTTGTTCAGAGCGGCTAGCGCATGACTTCCCTGCGGTGCAGCTTTAAAGACAAGGTTCGACTCCATGACGATATTACGAAGAACCCAAATCCCAGACCCTATCGAGTCTCTCAATCACAGACTCGCACAATATGGATATTATGACAAGGTGTCGGGGCGGCTGGTGCGACGGTCGCTGCTTTAAGAGCACAAATGGTGCTTCTACAACACCGACCGCATGGAGATAGACAGTATTGGAGTCCACGTCGACGGCGGCACAGTGGCTCAATCTCCAGGAGGCCCTGGGTTTCGAACCCCAGGCCGTCCCAGGTCCTTTCTGTGTGGCTGTGCCACATTAGAGAGGGTTACTACCGCTGCCGGTGCCCCTGGGCAAGGCACCGACAAAAGAGCTGGAGTTGGTCACAGCGGCTACCCGCCGCTCCTAGGTGTAGGATGGATCAAATGCAGAGGACACATTTCGCTGTATCCTACTT
>NC_137208.1:9328586-9356086 GCF_960531495.2 Zeus faber
ATTAGCACTACTAATTATTCCATTTTTAATCTATCATTTCTAAGAAAGTCCTCCGCCCCTGCAGGGCAGTTAGACATGTGGTGGTTGAGGTGGGGGGCCACCTCCTCCAAATGAAGGATGGATCAGTTACAGACACTTCTGAAACGAGCGCCCAGGTGCCACCGCCTTCCTGTGGTTGTCCGCCACCACAGGGCGGGCTTGTGTTGTTGTTGTTTTTTCTTTTTATTCAAAGTAAATTGTTTGATCTTGTTTATCTCGTTCTAATCCACACGGGTGGCTGCTCTGAATTCCAATGACTCACATTTATAACAATAGTCACTAAAATGTTGTTTCTCCCAGCGGGAATTGCATTGTGTCCCCTTCAAGATGTCTTGGCTGCTACTTCATTAATCAAGAATTAATTAGGTTCGCTCCCCAGCCGCTTCGTGGGTTGCATAATTCACAACTTCAGCCATCCGACTGCTCCTTTAAAGCTCCGCTTCACACACAGAAGTGAACCGGGAAGACACGCCCATTTGCTGATTGTCGAACAGACCGTACCAACGCCTTAGCAAATGGGACGTTTATCTCATGCAGATTGCCAGGACCTACATGAAAACTGTTAAGGATGTAACGTCGTGATGGGTCTATCGGTTGTCGTGAGGGGATATGAAGTTCTGTTCACTTGAAAGGGGGGAATCTGAGCGGCAGTATTTTCTGAACAACACCTCCGTGACTGAAGTGCGGCAGTGGAAGTTCCCGTACGTGACAATGGTTTGTGTTTGACTCACTAACAACCTTGGTGGTTTGTGCATGTGTGTGTGTGTGTGTGTCTGTGTGTGTGTGTGTGTGTGTGAGGGTGGCAGTTTGCGTGCGCGTGAGCCTATGACGTGCCTGCATTAACCACTGCGGCGTCTAAGTGCAGAGTACAAGGTCAGAGCTCTGTTATTGAGATGACAATGATACTTGTTTCAGGGTAAATAACATGCCCTGCCCACTGTAAGTGCTGTAAGTCAGGTCTGCTCTCTGCATACATATACATGCATGCAAATACAAATAGTATTTTTAGAGCTTATTGTGCGTCATCACCGGGTGTCATGACATTTCACATTTCACTGCATAATGTATGACCGTATGTAAATGCATGTGGCATTCAGTGCATGTGAATATTGAATAATATCCATTTGTTGTATCTTGCTAAAGACTACCTACCAGCCAACCGACCTATCCAACTACCAATCTACCTACCTAACTACTGCCCTACCTATCACCTATCTACCTATGTGTTGACCTACCAATCTACCCAGCATCTCCAAAACAACAGGTCTTGTGGGGTGTTCCCGGGATGCAGTGGTTAGTACCTACCAAAAATGGTCCAAGGAAGGACAACCGGTGAACAGGTTACAAGGTCATGGGCGCCCAAGGCTCACTGACGTGCGTGGGGAGTGAAGTCTAGCCCGTCTGGTTCGATCCCACGGAAGAGCTACTCTAGCACAAATTGTTGAAAAAGTTAATGCTGCTATGATAGAAAGGTGTCAGAACACACAGTGCATCACAGCTTGATGTGTGTGGGGCTGTGTAGCTGCAGACCGGTCAGAGTGTCCATGCTGAGCCCTGTCCACCACTGAAAGCATCTACAATGGACACGTGAGCGTCAGAACTGAACCATGGAGCAATGGAAGAAGGTGGCCTGGTCTGATGAATCATGTTTTCTTCTACGGGCCCCACCTCACAACTTCCAGGACTTAAAGGATCTGCTGCTCACGTCTTGGTGCCAGACACCACAGGACACCTTCAGAGGTCTGGTGGAGTCCATGCCTCCATGGCTCACAGCTGTTTTGGCACGAGGGGGAGCTACACAATATAAGTGGTTATTAGTGGTGGTGTTAATGTTGTGGTCGCTGTACATACTACCACTTTGCTGCAGTGACCCATATTGCGATTGCTACGCCAACACAAACAACCAGCAGTGTTTGGGCGACTTTGTCTTTGAGTGTTTTCACCTGAGTGGGCGGTTCTCCCGTCCGTCGTAGATGTGGAAGAAGACCTCGAGCTCCTCCCCCAGGTTGGCGCTCATCAGACTCTTCATGTGGACGAAGAGGTGGTGGGTGCTGGCCGGCACCGGAGTGTCCTTCTTACGATGCCGATGCTCCATCTAAAGGATGAGAGGGGGGATGAGAGGAGCTTCTTTCATCAGCCGTACACTGAAAACCATGAGGAGTTCCACTGAAGTATAAATCATTATTGGAAATGTATGTATGAAAGGATTCGATAATGGCACCCGCGCTTTTGGGATAACTTTCCACATTTTTAACGCAATCGGTTATGCATTTGGTACCTATTAATAGGTTGAACCTATTAAATATCAACAACAATGTGTGGTTATGAACTATTGCAGGAATTACAAAGAATTACCATATCCATCACTTGGTAATAACACACCGAAATTGCTGTCTTTATTTATATCACATTCATGTCATAAACTACTACTCCGTCTATGTTTCACTAGAAGGCTCACACAGACACAACCAAAAATAACAAATTATGTAATGGGTTTATTACAAAATGTGGAGAATCATGCAACATGTTACATCATGTGTTCAAGAGGTTTATTGCAAAATAAGTTATACTGTAATAACTTGTACAAAGTTACAAGTCATTACAAAATGAGGGTGTTACGAATGTGTTACAGGAACGATCACTTCAGTTTGTTTATTAGTTTGCTTTGGTGAATGAGCACATAGTGTCAGACCCCTCTAGCACATAGTACACATCCCTTCCAATGCACTTTTAAGTGGTTGTATATGATAATAATTCACCAACGTCTACCCACCCCCGTGTGATAAGATGCCAACAGATCGGCTATTAAAAAGGCCACTGTGCTTTGGTGGTTCCTGGGCTGCAGTGCATTTGCATTTAGACGAGATGTTTCACTTCAAACTAAAACAACGGCAGATTATCGTCACAAAGTCAGCCAAAAGTTATCAGTCAGTCCGTCGCCATTAAAAAAGAAATCATCCGGATGCAAACAAAGTCAAGAGGAATTCCACGTCGCGGTTATGTGCGTATTCGGCCTCTGGCTTGGCGTTTAGCACCCCCACGAAATTACACGGCAAATAGAGCAACGTCTATATTTCCAAGAATCAGTTTATTTGGCCCAGTACACGTTTAAGTAATTAAAAAGCAATTTGTCTTAGTGTGGGGTTGTTGCTTTGTTGTACAAACAGCCAAGCAGCATAGAAAAGGGCAGCCTAAAAAAAAATACATATATATATATATATATATATACACAAAATATACAGAATATACAAAATGTAAAATTGTGTTTGTATAAATATAACTAGATGGGATATTTTTCTACGGGATGAATAAATGTGTATGTATACAATAATATGGATGATGGTCTAAGTGTGTACCATGTTATTACCATATATTACACCGTTATTGCATAAGAGTGTGTGTATGAGGCTAATGTTGCTGCTGCTCCAAAAAAAAAAAAAAAAAAAGCGTGCACATATCACACCCACATCACCCACACACGGATCAGCGCTGCCTAACACACAGGGATTGATTTAATCCGTTGTCAAATTCCAAAAAAGACTCGGACCGCTGGCAGGAGCGAGCATCGAGGCTGGGCGCATGCAAGCGCAGGCACACAAACACGCACGTGCACACACACTTGGACACACATGCACACGCGCGCGCACACAAACACGCACATGCACGTGCACACACACACACACACACACACACACCACCACCAGATGGTCAGTGGAGCCTCTGCCAAATCTTTCCCTGAATTCACTTCAGCGACGGGAAGGAAATGGACAAAATAGACGGAAAGAGGACGAGAGGGAGGGAGGCGAAAAAGAGTAAAATAATCGGCGCGTAATACACTCGCAAAGGACACGCCGGCTAATGTGCATTTCCATTTTGCACGATTGCGTCACATTTTGTTATTTCACACCGTTTCTTTGTTGTCGCATTAACTGCTGAGCGCAGCGAGGTGACAGCGCCGCCAAGCCTCTCCTAACTCGATCAAAGGGCCTCGGATATCAAAGCGGCTGCCGCGCGTTCCAAGTTAGCGGAGAGCCGGGACTTAAAATAAGAGCAAGCGAGAGGCGAGGCGGACGAATCGGCAGGCGCAGAAGCACGGCGGAGGGACGTGGATACCAAGCAGAACTGGAGTGATGCAAATATGCACAACCCTAATAGAAGGCAATATGAGGAGGATGTGAATATGTTTTTGACGACGGGGGGGGGGGTTCCGGGTTTATTAGAGAGGTGTGACGCGGCGAGATGGATGCCGCCGTTCAATGGCAGACGTAATGGCATTCAATCCTCGCCGTTCGATCTCTTTTCCTAAAAATGATCTCATTAGGATGTATGGCTTTCATTATTCTTCCACTGGCACACGAAAACACCCCCACTGATTCGCAATGCCGGGGGGAAATAACTTGATGTTATCGTTGGCCATGTTTTTGTGGTTTTGTAGGAGCTGGAAAACGATATAATATTTGGGTTTCGATTGAAATCATCTATTGTTTTGGTGATGAGTTATACTTTACACTGAATTTTTAGTTGAATGTGATGATGCCAGTTTGATCATTTTTAATTGGATTATGAATATTATATATATATATATATATAAAAATAAGATAAGATAAGATAAGATAAACCTTAATTAGTCCCACAAGTGGGAAATTTGCACAGTTACAGCAGCAAAGGGTGAGAAAAGAAAGAGCATCAATAAAGAGTTGTAGTAACTTAAAGTAAGTAAGAATCAGGGTAAGCACGATAAACAATATAAAATACATAGAATAATATACAGTATACCTAAGTAGAAACAGCATAAATAGGAATCAGCGTAATGAAGCGTATTGCATATTCCAACAAATTGCACATCAGGGATTGTATTTTTCTTTTATATATATATATATATAAACAGTATACGTATATATAAGGGAGAGAAATCCAAATGGGCCATTGACAAGTGAGTGGAGAACAGAGCGGCCTGCCAGGCCAGGGCGTCCATCCCAGAGTGGCCAGTTCATTAACAAAGACAAACGAGACGGTCGTGATGGATTGGTGGCTTCTGGTGAAATTCCACCCCCTGTAAAAAAAAGTGCATGCTCACACGTGTGTGTGTGTGTGTGTGTGTGTGTGTGTGTGTGTGTGTGTGTGTGTGTGTGTGTGTGTATGTGTGTGTGTGTGTGCGTGCGTGTGCCCCCATGTGCTCGCTTCCCCCACCGTCTTATTACCGCACACCCTGCAATCTTCTGCAGGGTGTGCGGCGGGCCGGCAGCCCTAACAGCGCGGAGCAGCACCGGACCGGAGCTGCACCGGAGCGGAGTGACGGCGTAAACATCCCTCGCTTCCCGGAAGGAGGGAGGGGGGTCGACGCGCGACTCCTGCTCCCCCCCCCACCCCTTCATCCCTTCTTCCTTCCTCCCCTTCACCCCTCCCTACGGCTCCTAAATCACACCAGTTAAGCCCCGTTCTGCACCCTACCGTTACATAAATGAAGCGGACTGGGAGGTGGGTGTGTGATACTGTGTGTTTGTGTGTGTATGTGTGTGTGTGTGTGTGTGTGCGCGTGCGTGTTAAGTCGTTCCGTCTCCATGGCGACAAACCGAAGCCTCGGCCGCCGGGGGGGGTGGTGGTATTTCACCAGAAGCCACCAATCCATCACGACCGTCTCGTTTGTCTTTGTTAATGAACTGGCCGCTCTGGGATGGAGGCCCTGGCCTGGCAGGCCGCTCTGTTCTCCGCTCGACGGACGTGAATCCGTCTGAGAGGCTGCCTCACATTTCCTTCCGGCGGTATCGCTTATAAGTAGCCGACAACTCCGCCGAGGGAAAATGGAAGGCCCGATGTCACAGGCCGGATTATGCTCCATTACTGCGCCGGACGAGAGACGAGTGAAGTGAGTCAAGTAAAGTATACGGAAATCTTGAATATCTGGTATCAACCTCATTTTATTTTACACTGACAACTACACTCTCTGTAAATGTGACATCATCATAAAAGCCAAGAAAGACCTTGAATTCAATGTATATTCTTTCAGCGTTGTCGTTTTTTTTTTTTTCAAGCTTTATCTATTTTTATAAGCTGTTTTTACTGACGCACTCCGCCGCAGTGCCATGCCGAACGGACACTTGACAAAGCGCCGCTCTATTCGGCAACGCAGAACGTAAAACCAAAGATATGCACTTCACTCCCCTTTTTACGTCACGTCGCGAAAAGCGCCGAGAAATGCGATACTTCAGGCCGGATGTATGAGAATGATCGGGTCCATCTCTAGTTCACAACGCAGGCAACGGGTTTAATCTCCATTTCGGTTCAATTCAATCGGCGACACACACACGCGTACACGCACGCACGCACACACACGTTCACAGCGCGCGAGATGGACAAAGGAGCTGCTTTTTTGGTCTCCCTGAGAAACACCATTGTGCACGGGTGTTGACAGTGCACGCCAGATCCAGTACAGTGTCCCAGCACCCCCAGTACCAGAGACGGGTGGTGGTCTGGTTATTATCTAATGGAGGGATTGGTCTTTTGTCCAGGTTCACATGCTTTGTTGTGACTGGAGAGCAGGCGAAAGCAAACACAGCCAACAAAGGACAATAAGACGGACTGATTAAGAGCTTCCATTATGTGTGTTCAATTGTATGTGTGTGTGGGCCCGCGTGTGCATGCATGCGTGTGCGTGCGTGCGTGTGTCACAATCCCCTCCACACTGCGTCAGCGCAGCAACGGGGGTTGCCACGGTAACAGCAAAGGAGGGCTCGGAAGCGGGGAAGGTGGGAGGTGTTGGGGTGGGGGGGGGTTAAAGGAGGGACGGGTAACGCTCTTGTCTTCATGTGTCACCGTGTAGAAGACCATAAGAACAACAACAGCGACTTGTGAATATTACATTTCCAAATTTAAAAGCAAAGGTCTGAAAGATAAGCCACACGGACGGAGGGCATGAGAGATTCTACTGTCCGTTGAAAGCATTTTGATTTTAAATATATATCTATATATCGATGTAACTGATATTGACGTTATAATCTTGAGGAGGTGATCACAACGGAAACCTCATTTTAAGTCCAACCAAGGCTTGTGCAACCCGTGCTGAGTGGAGCGGTTTGAAACATGAAGGTCGCCCGCGGCTATCTCTTTGAATGGAGTTATTTGAGTGCGTTGTGTGCATTGTCGGGGGATTTGCCTTTAAATGTATACTTCTTCTCGGAGGAACGTTTCACTTCTGCTCAGATCTTCTGCAAAGGTACAGCGGGTCAGGGTACGGGGCTCAAGCCACAAAGGAGACTCCTGGATTCAGGGATTCAAGGTCCACCTTAAGGATAAGACTCCCAAAGGATTCAGGAGTCCACTTTAAGGATAGACCCCTGAAGAATTCAAGGTCCGCCTTAAGGATGGAAATGATTCGAGGTCAACTATGAGGATGGACTCCTGAGGAATTCAAGGTCCACCTTAAGGACCAACACCCAAAGGATTCAGGAGTCCACCTGAAGGACAGACACCCGAAGGATTCGGGGGTCCACCTTCACGATGCGAGCAGAGGAGCCTGCTATTGCCACAGCAGGTGGTCTCGGCGTTCACCCAGCTGTGTGTGACATGGAGGTCGGGGCGGCCGCTCACCAGTTTGTAAAGTTCTGTGACGCTGATCTCGTCGGGGTCCACCATGCTGAACTCTCTCCTGGGCACCAGGTCCAGGCCCAGCTGCCTGGAAACACAAACACACACACACACACACACACACACACACACACACACACACACACACACACACACACACACACACACACACACACACACACACACACACACACACACACACACACACACACACACACAATGTGAGGACTTTGGTGTCATATCTTCACTTTCTCTGCAGAAGATCAAACAAGTCGTTTTTTCTATTTACTTTGTGCTTCCGTTGCTCGTGTTCTCTTTCTCTGCTCCTTCTTCCCTTTCTCCCCCTCTCCCTCATGCCCACCCCCACCCCCGCC
Source organism: Zeus faber (assembly GCF_960531495.2). Taxonomy (NCBI): domain Eukaryota; kingdom Metazoa; phylum Chordata; class Actinopteri; order Zeiformes; family Zeidae; genus Zeus; species Zeus faber. Next base: position 9,336,584 of record NC_137208.1, read on the forward strand.
CCCACCCCCACCCCACCCCCAGCCCCAAGTCTCTCTGGGGCTTGGGAAGGCGTGGCAGAGCGTGTCTCCACATCCGGACTGAGGGAGACAAAGCTGGTCAACCGTCCCACGGCCCGTGGTGAGGGACTGTCAACTCTGCTCTCCAACCTGTCTCCCCAGCGCACTGACAGTGGGACGGAAAATGGCGTGTGTGTGTGTGTGTGTGTGTGTGTGTGTATGTGTGTGTGTGTGTGTGTGTGTGTGTGTGTGTGTGTGTGTGTGTGTGTGTGTGTGTGTGTGTGTTCAACGTTAGTTTAGAATGACACACACAATATCCACCAGTATTAATAGGACATTGGGATCTATAACTCGATATTAGTGTCCTCATAATCCAAAATAAAATATATATTCATATATATATTATACATAAATATACATAAATATACATATATAAATATACATATACATACATACATAATATACATATACATAAATATATATTCATTTTTTTTATTTTCATTTTATTTCCAAATATCTCAAATATTTCAAATATTGTAAAATATTTTTTTCTCAATAAAATATTTATATTTGATATTTTATATTGATTCGCTCTCATAATACAAAGAATATTTTATTGCTGTTTCAAACTGACATAATCCAGGCTAAATCGAATTTTTCAAGATGAACAAAAGGTATCTCCAGGTGACACGTGCGTGGTGCGTGCGCCCGCCCACGCACGCGCGTCTATCTGCTCTGCGTTTCCGAGGACGACGGAGTGGGTGAGAATGAGAAAGGGGAGAATGAGAAACTCTGAGTGATTCCCTCCCTCCGCTTTCATTTTATTTTATTTTCTCCACATCGCCCCCACGGGGGGAAAGAAAGCAGAGGAGCGGCAGGACTGTCTGTTTGAGGCGAGGGGTTGATTGATTGTAGAGGGAGAGAGTCTGCAGGGACGGAGGGTTTAGAAAATACACGGGCCCGGTGAGAGACGGAGCGGAGCAAAGGGAAAGACCCAAAAGGAGACCCGGGAAGAGAAAAGACAAAAAAAACAGCAATTCAGCCATATCAGTGGCCGTGACACAGCGTTTGCCTTTTTCGATTAAAGTGAAATACGTTAATCTCACAGTATGATATTTTGTATTAAGTCACCTACAACAATGACTTTCATCGCTCGATACTTCGTTGCAAATGTGTATAAATTGTAAAGGGAATAAAGGTGAAGTTGAACCACTCGTCATTTTGCGGGAAGCTCTGGAAGGAGCCCGAACGCCCGTGTTGAGAACCGCTGCCGCCGAGGAACACGTCACCTTGAAAATGTTCCCACAGTGCGGAGACGTGAAATGCTAAAAGAGTGTAACTTGATTCTTTAACGCTGGGGATGGGATTTTGGAGATTTATATGGATACGGTATCAAACTCCCCGTGACTATCAGGACACCAGAACCCTCTCTCCCACCCAGATCTCCACAGCGCGGGGGGGGCAGGGCTGGGATCCAAACATAATTACTGCTCGGGGGGGGGGGGGGTAATATTGGGGTGAAGTGGCCCTTTTGCCCCCCCCATCACTCACTCGTTGCCCCAGTCCAGCCGGGCCGTGATGTGCTGCTTGACGTCCCTCATGCGGTCGTGGGTGAGGTGGCCCACCAGCACCTGCCGCCTCAGGTCCAGGATCTCATTCATCACGTGCCAGAGGCGGTGGAACAGGTCCCCCTCGTTCTTCTGCGCCGGTGGGCGGGGGCGGGGGGTGGGGGGTGGGGACGGGGGAGAGGAGGGGAGGCACGGAAAGAGATAATCAGATGGGAATTCATTAATCCCAAATCCCGTAATTTCAGGGTGCATGTGTGTGTGTGTGTGTGTGCGTGTGTGTGTGTGTGTGCGAGTGTACGTGGAAAACACGTAAGCAGCCCCCTCCAGGAGCAATAAAAGTTTGATTTTGCAGCGTTTTTTCGTTTTTTTGCACAAAAATCGCTCGAAATGGCAAAAATTGCAGGTCAGCGAAAAAGAAAGGGATGGGGTTTTTTTTTTTTTTTAACAACTACCGATGAAGAGTCACGTCCCTGGGCTCAAAGTAACAAGGAAATAATAACCGGGCTGTCGATTTTGGCCATTTGATGCGGATTTTTATTTTATTTTTCTTTACAAATCCTCTCCCCAAATATTGCAGGGATTCATTATCGAGATCGCAAAACCGCCGCTTCGTGGATTCCACGCGTCGTAAGTATAGTGAGCACAACACATTGTAAGTACTGCCGTGCCGCTAAGGTCGCACGCAGCGACCCCGTGGTTTATGAACCCGATGTGAGTGGAGAAGGGGAGGCCACCGTGTCCCAAACACCAACCAGCGACCGCTCAAATCCACGATGAGCGAATGAGAAGCACACGGTGAGACGGAGCGATGGAAAGGAACAGAGAGAGCAGGTCAACAGAGGAGGCAGAGATAAAGGGCGCCACGGCAATACCGCAAAAGCCATATAAGAGCGAAGTGGGGGAGACGGAGGAAGGAGGAAGGAGGGACGGAGGCGAGAGGAGACGGCGAACACTCCAAAAAAAAAAAAAAGACACAAAGACACTTTAACCGGCGGCGTGCAAATCATCGCCGGTGCCCCGTCGTTTTTTATTTCCTCCTCCAGTCGCTGCCCTTAGATCCGAGCGCTGATCGGCTCAGTTCAATCAGAATCAGGGAGATCAACGCCACCCCTCCCGAAGAAACCTCCGTCTGCCGCGCTAATGGACGCGGAAGCGCCGCCTCCCGCTGTTTGTGAGCCGCTGAGATTCCATCCGGCAAAAGATGAAACAAAAATGCAAATAATGTGTGTGTGTGTGCGTGCGTGTGTGTGTGCGTGCGCGTGTGTGTGTGTGCGTGCGTGTGTGTGTGCGTGCGCGTGTGTGTGCGTGCGTGCGTGTGTGTCTGCGCGCGCGCGCGTGTGTGAGTGTGCGCGTGTTTCCCCGGTGCCGTGCCCCGGTGAGTGCGCGGCGCCGCTCACCACGTAGAGCTGCTTCCACATGGCTCCCCAGTCCCTGAGAGTGGACGTCATTTCCGTGATGACAGAGTCTTCTGTCGGGATGACCGTCTCGAACTGCCTGCGATTTGAAAACACACACACACACACACACGCATTAACGCAACGTAACGCAAGACACATCGTTATCATATCAATATTGATTTCTGATTATCATGAGAGGATTATCGTAGAGGTCTTTTCCTGGCGTCAAGGCCTCCACCTGCGTGGTCCTGCTACTGACCAACAATTCTGCCTGAGAATATTTCTCATGTGTAATGAGAATAATAATGATGGTCATTCCCAAAATATGGGCAAATCATGGATATCGCGATATGAGACGACATCGTTGGATTTTGGTTACCGCAATATAGTCGAAAAAACGTCCCGGTCTCAAAGGCTGCGTTACAGTCAAGTAATGCCATGTCCTGAGCTCCGTAGACTGTTCTACAAGTTCTAATCAACGCCTTTACCTGCTTGGTCGTCATAATGACATATCACGATATCGCAATATAGTTCAATTTAAACGTTTTTAAGTGTCTTTTCCTGGTCTTAAAGGCTGCGTTACAGTAAAGTGCTGCTATCTTCCGAACGCCAAAGACAGTACTAATGACTGCTGATCAAATATACCTCGGGTGTAAATATCTTACGAAAGCGCCAATAACCATCCGCCAAAATTTCGGCAGATTTCGAGGTTTTCAGTAAAAAAAAAAGAAAAAAAAAAAGAAAAGATCGCAATATTCATTCTCATCGACACGGGCGGTGGCTCCTCACCCTTTGTTCTTGATGTGGGCGCTCTTCAGGTGGATGTAGCTGCTCGGGAAGATCCCCTGAGGGAGGAAGAAGAGGAGCAAGCGGCCGGTCACTATCGCGAGCCTTCCTCGCGCGCTCGCGAGAGCAAGCGCCACCACAAGCAATACCAGACACGCGGCTACGCGCTTACGGGCGCCACACCCTAGGACCCGCGCGCGCTCTCTATTTTTAAAGTACCTCTTCAAGCGCTTCGTGAGATTTGGAGAGTCGATTGTATTTATAACTTCAAATATTTGATCCCGTTGCGGCGTCGACGTGAAACCCTCCTCAGTGATACTGAGGACGAGCAGCTGAAACAGCCATCGCAGCGCTGCGAGACAATGACGCAGCCCTTTCGCGCCGCGCGCAGACGGAACCAATCCCAGAATGCGCCGGAGTTCGGGTCCGCCCCGACACGCGCGCCCAGTTCAACCCGCTTGACTGTGGAAATACCAGCGGTGCGGTTTTTGTTTCGTGTTTTAGCTGTTTTAACCGGAGGAGGGCCGGGTCGGTTGGGCTCCATGCGACTCCGGGAGTTTTAATTTAAATATAGAGAATGAAGTCAGCAAAGGTCATGAATTTAAGTATTAAAATGCCATTAATAAAGTGTTATCTTTTCTTAAATGACAAATGAAATAGTCAATAATCATAATGATAATAATAATAATAATAATAATAATAATAGAGGCAATAGAGGAAAGACACAAATTGGCCCTTTAAACACCCCCAAACACAAGCACACACGCACACACACAATTTGTGAGTCCCTCACCTTGGCATTTGGATTCTTGAGGATGAATCCACGGTACCAGCCTGTGGAGATTAAAATAAACAGAAAACAGCTTATTTCTCATTTGAATGACGGTGGAGGACGGTTTCACTGCGGCGATCGGAGCCGCCGTGTTTGGGCCGGTCAGACGGTGGGCGGATGGAAACCAAAGACATTTTACCAGATGACAGTGTGTGTGTGTGTGTGTGTGTGTGTGTGTGTGTGCGTGCGCGCGTCTCCAAAGGTATTATGTGTTTGCCGCTAAGCCTAAAAGTCCGCCCATTACGCCGCCAGCGTCAACTCCGGGGGCTTTCATCACCACCCACCCGAGAGACATTTTCATTGTGACACATTTTCCGCTCACGACGGAGGCAAGGAGGCGTCGGACGGAAACACACTTACGTAAACGGTGTTTACCCCTTTGCGGGGGAGTGGTTGGGTTGACCGTTACCACGCGAAGAAAGAAAGGCTCCTTGGATAAAATGACACACGCGCTGACGCAGGAAGCAACGTTCCCACTGATAAAGAGGGGAGACGTCGCCGCTTCCTTTTTGCGCAGGGCGACAAATATAACAGAACTGCAGAGGAAATGGACACTAAATTAACATTAACGACCGGACCAACCATGACACTTATTAGTACTTGTGAGAGATTCTTGTTGCAGCCGGTTTAAATCCAAAATAATGTGCGTGGTCTATTTCGGAGGTTGACTGAAGACACAAGTTGTTTACTAAATCTCAGAGCTATAAGACCAAATGCGACGTAGGAATATTTGTCATATTTGAACAATAACTACACAAAACCATACCATTATTATTATACGATTTCTGTCATCATAAAATAATATATTGTAGTTATTTTCATGAATTATTCAATTTATTAAAATCAACAACAACAACAACAACAACACAGTTCTGAGAAAACAGAATAAATAAGTTGTGCTAAATACCACGGTGACATTGAACGTGGCGTCCCTGGTGATTGCCAGCCCGAGCGACGGCGGGGTTTAATTACAGCGACAGATGAAAGATGAAGCTGATTTTCACCGCCAGTCCAACCGACATACCATCAGCCGCCCGAGATGGTGCCAGAGGCGTTAGAGGAATGCCGTCACCGCTTTTCCACGGCGCTACCGCCGAACACCTGGGCCCCCGAGAGACGTACCGCTCTGCCGCGGCGTCTCCAACGCGGCAAACGTTTAAGCCCAAAAAAACAAAACAAAAAAAACATGAAATCTCCTTTTTTCCTGCATCCTCGTCGGTGCATCCTCTACACGGTCTGTGAACGTTCACCGGGTTTGTCCGGGGTGTTACGACTACTTTACAAATCAGCAAATTGGCCTCTACCCGTTCTGACGTAAGAGGTGGAAGCTGTTTGGGGGGGGAAACCTTTGTTTAAGTTAGAGCGACACCACTGTACAGATCGTGTACTGTAGTACAAGTACACGTTGAGTGGCTCCAGCGGGAGCGTACTGCTTTATCTAAGTACATTCTCAAGTAATTGTTTACTGAGTTTCTGGCCTTTGCACCCTGCGTATTTACATGAAAACGTTTTAAATGTGATTTTTTTTTTCAAGGGGTTAATAATACAATGCTTTGAAGCTGAAAACAGCAAAGTACAATACTTTATTAGTAAAGTACCTCAAAGTTTAAGTACGGCTGGGCCGGTTACTTCATCAACGGGCGATTGACGGTTGTCGACACGCACGCCAAGAAAAACGTCACAATCGCCAGTTGTTATTGTTTTTCTAAAATGTATAAAATAATCGACCTTTCCTGCACATAAGGAGTTTCACGTTTGCTTGAACACCACACGATCCCTCTAAGACCGGTCAGACAACGCTTCCCCCGGCGAAAAATGGCGCCGTCTGTGAAGTGCGGCGTCTTCGACAGCACAAACAGCGCCGGCCCCCGGCGTGACGTACAACATCACACTACGGTTGAGGAGAATCACGCTGATGGGATAAAGCTATTATTTGAAACGAGAAAGAAAAGTCACAACTGAATTGAATAAAGGCTGTGGCCTCAGGTGAGGACGGTGCTGACTCGCTGACGGTGGAGCCGCGAGCTGCCGGCGCTGCAGCGCCACCGCCTGCACCGTAGCTGCACCGTAGCTGCACCGTAGCTGCACCGTAGCTGCACCGTAGCTGCACCGTAGCTGCACCGTAGCTGCACCCTACCGTAACAGTCTTCTAATGCCCCTTCCTGTCTGCATGCTCCAGGCTCTGACGGGACTTTACAAGGTTTTTTGGAATGTTTCTCTAGGCGGGAAGTTTTCCATAAAGGGGGCGAATGTGTGAAGCTGCTGCGGAGGCCCCCCCCGCCCTCCCCCCGCCCCCCCTAGTTCTAAATGTGAGCCTTAAAAATGTGAATATATTTGAATTTTAAATATAACAAAGAATACAAATTCAAATGGGATTATACGGGAATATCTGCGGCCCTAATAGGTTTTAAGGTTCATATAAAGGTTAAGCCATGTCTCCCGAATGGAGTCTTTATTTATTTTTATTTTCTCTCTGTGACCAACCGACCAATGATAAAGTCGCTCATCAGAACGTCCCACCCCTGTCCCGGCACGCCGGCCGTGCCACGGCGTTTGGGCCCCGTTTGGACTCTGTGGCCCCACATTCCGTGTTTGCACCTTTTATACAGAACGACGAGGCGGAATAAAGGCACAACATCCCCGTCTTTAAAAGGGGCTTATGTAATAATAATAAAAATAACAATAATAATAATAATAATAATAATAATAGCCTAACAATAATAACAATAGTAATAATATTAATAATAGCCTCGTAATAATCGTAATAATAATAATAATAATAATAATAATAATAATAACAATAATAATTATAGCCTAGTTATAATAACAGCCTAGTAATAATAACAATAATAAAAATAGCCAAATAATAATAATACCAGCCTAGTAATAATAATAATAATAATAATAATAATAGCCTCGTAACAATAATAATAATAATAATAATAATAATTATTATTATTATTATTATAGCCTCGTAATAATAATAATATTGTAATAATAATAAAAGCCTAATAATAATAATAATAGCCTAATAACAATTAAAACAAATCGGCTACTACCAAGACCAGACGATAATGCCAATCAATTCCATTACTGGGTGACCATCGATCGGCAGCAAAAATTTCATGACCGACCCGAGCCCTAAGTATAAGTGCTGAATCTTATATCCACTCAACAAAGTACCATTATAGGTGAACATTTAATGTAACGGAAGTAGTTGTAACCACTCACTATCCACCTCTGGAGACTAGAAAAAGGAAGCGGCGCCGCTTCGAACCGACAACCTGCACAGGTTGGAAAAAAAATGAAAAATGAAAAAGATGAACCGTGCCTTTAAACACCGGCGCTTTCGTCGAAACCCAACACTGATTATCATGATCTCAAACATTTATATGTCAGGCCGAGTGCCGATGTGTTAATCCGAGAGAGAGTTTGGATTAGGACAAATTTAAGCTGTTGCATTAGATGTAAGTCTCACTGGATAAGAGCATCAGTGTAATAGCATCAGTGTAATGCCTGGAATGTAAATGCTGTAGATAATTATAATCAGCGACGACTTTCGCCAAAGCATCGAGGAACCAAGATCATATTTTTTTCCCCCCTCGTTGATTTAATTTGCAAATCCCGAGACGGAGACGTAGCAGACCACTCACAAGTGGGACATTTTGAGTAGACTGTCCCTTTCCTTCAACCCAACCGATCGACCGGCAATGCACCGGATCCGTTCTCTTTCGCCTGGCAGCGTTTGTGACGCCGGCCCGAAATTCCCGGCGTGACGGTCGCGAAAAACAGGGGCGTCAGATCAGGGGAGCCGCGTTACGACACCTCGGCTGCACGCGGTCTTCCCGGTCCAGCGGCGGTGACAGCGGACGGCGCCGACCACTCGGACGCTCACCGCTTCAATTAAATAACACCATCGCCACAAATGAATCTCATCATCATCTTATCGATATCGAATTGAATCGATTATTGAACCACATCAAGACCCTGTATCATAATCGTGTGTGTGTGTGTGTGTGTGTGAGTGTGTGCGCACGCTTGTGTGTGTGTGTGTGTGTGTGTGTGTCTGTCTGTGTGTGTGGCCAGATAAGACAGGAGAGAAAAACAGGAAGTGAGGCAGTTAGTTCAAAATATGGGAAGAGGAAGGCCAGCTTGTGTGTGTGTGTGTGTGTGTGTGTGCGTGTGTGTGTGTGTGTGTCTGCCAGTGTCTGTTTGTGTGTGTGTGTATGTGTGTGTGTGTGTGTGTGTGTGTGTGTGTGTGTGAGTATGCCAGTGTGTGTGTGTGTGTCAGTGTCTGAGTGTGTGTGTGTGTGTGTCTGAGTGTGTGTGTGTGTGTGTGTGTGTGTGTGTGTGTGTGTGTGTGTGTGTGTGTGTGTGTGTGTCTGAGTGTGTGTGTGCATGGTGAAAAATAGAAAACTAGAAATAGATGAAGAAAAAAAACGATCGAGAAACGAACGAGACGAGACTGTCTGGATCCTTTAACATTGTAACACATACATATATATATATATATATATATATATATATATATATATATATATGTATATACACAAATGCACACACACACAAACATATATGTTTATGTGCGTGTTATGTGCGTGTGCACTATACAATACTGTGTTAATTATAAGTCTTACTTTCTTGTTTATTGTTATCATACTAATGTGAATATTTTTCCTTTCCTGACTATTCACACGATCATCTGTTCTGCACAAAAGAGTCACACTCCTCGTACGACGTCCGTAGGCGTGGGCGGCCAAAAAATCCTGATCCAGACCCGGTCGGCTTGAGCGAAACACACCAAAAACGTGACGTGCGCCTAATGTGCTGCATAACGCGATGACCTTTCATGCCAGGAAAACAGCGCAGAACTGTTGTGTCAGACAGAAAGGCTGCGGCCGTCTCAAAATGTCATTATGCGATATAACGATGTGAGCGTATGGTACTCCATGTCATTACCAGGGGAGCACAGAGTCTTCCTTGTGAAGTCGTTGCGGCCGGTGAAGGGCTCCGTTCTTATTACCGGAACGGAGATCTTGAAGTGTTCTGTTTGCTTCAGCGCTCAGTCATGTGTTTTGGGAACGGCAAAAATGAAAAGAAAGTGGAAAAAAATGTGTACGAATCAGTGACAAATCATTTGCCAAGTAATTGCGCGATTGGACCCCGAGTCGGACCGCGCCCGCCCCGAGCCAGAGCACACCCGCCCCGAGTCGGACCCCAGCCGCCCCGAGTCTCGCAGGGAGGGATCGGCGTGCGGGGCTCGACAGTCGTCCACGAGCCAGCCGCAGTGGAGCTGCACGGAACGCGCTGCCTCTACGTTCAGCCTTATGACTATCATTCCAACGTTACTTTTATTTATCCTTTCAGCCGATCCGCCCCTCAGTTGTTGATTAATGCAACCCGCCCCTCCCTCACCTGATAAATAAACCAAGCGTCTCCGTCTGCATCCTCCGTTCTACCCTGGGAAGTTACCGACTGCTTACGGTGTCCTAGTTCCTTTATCTTTCCCGGGTGATTTATCGCCTGGGCGTGGCGCCGACAAAACTGTGCTTTAGTGCCGGTGATGGAGGGTGGGAGGGTTGCCAGTTCTGCTAGTTTGCTGCGGTTCAATTTGAAGTGACGGTAAAGGTCGTTTGTGTTTCCCGTTTTCTGGAGATGTCGTCTCTTTTACGTCCAGCGGCTACGGATCACAGATTCACTTCCTCTTCCTCTATTTAGGTAACCACCATCACCCCTTCAACCACCCAGATACTTCCGAAAAGAGAGAGAGAGAGAGAGAGAGAGAGAGAGAGAGAGAGAGAGAGAGAGAGAGAGAGAGAGAGAGAGAGAGAGAGAGAGAGAGAGAGGAGTCTAAGAGGAGCACACAGCTACAGCAGCCATTTCCCAAACTTGAAATCTGAAAATCTTCCGCGGCCCAATCAAACCATTCATAGTAAGACTGAGATGACGTATTTCATGAACAGAAGAATGTGGAACTATGTCGATGCAGTGCAAATGAATGAGCCATCCACCCACACGAAACAATATGTAAAGCAACAAATGTGAAAATAGGTCAGATACAGTAGAAGAAGAATAACACATAGTTTAAATCCCATGGCTTTGTTTTATTAGTTCTGATTATGTTTTTTTGAACGCAATAATTAATCGTAAATATTTGATTCGGGTCATTTCAAACTTTGGAAAAATTCAAAACGTTTTATTTGTTTATTGCAAACGACCGCTCTCGGCCCGCCGGCAGTACCCCCGCGGCCCACCAGGGGGGCCAGCGCCCGCGCGTTGGGAAAGGCTGCGCTCGAGGAACGAATAGGTGATTGTAGCATACACGGCGGGAGGCGAGAGGTAAAACGTAAGACATAAAAAAAAAAAAACAGCCGGACATTCAGATCAGTCGGCGCTCTGCCTCAAACCAGGCCTCGACCCCGGAGACCGGAGATTTCCTTCCGATCTTGAGGATTCCGTCTGGGACTAGAGAATCCGAAAATCTCGCATAAACCAGGAACCACATCTCCTGCCTATCTCGAATAATTCTCCTTTGTCTGGGGACCATGTGATCGGACATCCCAGTTTGGGATGTCGAAGGCACATTTCGGCTCTTTTTCCGCCGGTGTCGCAGCGTTTTCATCCTGCGGCGATGAGCGCGAGGCGGCGTCCGCGTCCGTTCATTTCCGTGGCTCGGTGTGTCCGATCCGTCCCGTTTTGAACTCACCTTCACATTTCTCCAGGATCTGCACCGTGTCTCCGATCTCCAGGGGGAGGCCATGCTGGACGGTCCCTCGGAAACTGGCCAGCACTGGAGGAGGAGACGGGACGGCGACGCCAGCGGCGTGAGGAGAGCGGAAGAAAAGGAAGAAAGAAATGGATGAGTGAGAGAGGGCTCTTCTTGAGGGTCTAACAGCAGCCGAAAACACACACACACAGACACACACACACACACACCAGCCCATCACACACACACACACACACACACACACACACACACACTAAAGCCCTTTCAGAGTGCACAGGACCCCAATTTAAATCAGCCCATCATTTACACACACACACACACACACACACACACACACACACACACACACACACACACACACACACACACACACACACACACACACACACACACACACACACACACACACACACACATCTATCACACCCTTTACTTTTTAAACATAGAGTACAGTGCACCCATAAGCACACACTCACATGCACACACACAAACACACACACACCGACACACAGAGCAGTCATTCCAGGACATTTTGATTTAAACAATAATTGAAGCAAATTCAACCCAACTTTTCTCGCGTTAAACGCCAAACATTGGTAGTTCAAAAGAATAGCTTTATGTTTTGCTTTGACGAGCAGTTTTTGCCAATTTCCTCAATTTTACTTCAAAAAAATTAAATACAAACAAAGCATAAAGTTTCCAAATTGCTTTCCTGCGAAATCAAGCATTTTTGGTCACAACAATCACAACAACAAAAAAAATTGACTGACAGGCCGACACGAGTGTCCAACGCAGTGAGCGCACACGCACACACACACACACACACACACACACACACACACACACACACACACACACACACACGGATTTCCAAGAATACTCGTCCAACACGAGCATGTGTGTGTGTGTGTGTTCAAATTCAAGAGATTATTTGCCACATATACATACTGTATGTGTGCCCCTGTGTGTGTTTGTGTGTGTGTGTGTGTGTGTGTGTGTGTGTGTGTGTGTGTGTGTGTGTGTGTGTGTGTGTGTGTAATGCAAAAAAAATGAGAGGTTTGCCCAGGGCTCATGTTCTCTGAACAACACACTGTGCAAAAGGCACAAGGAGAGAGAGAGGGAGAGAGAGATACTCTATTAAACTGAAAAGGCTTCAAAGAGACGGAGCACACACACTGTGCAGGAAGATGGAATAGAGGGAACGGTGTCTGTGTTGTACTGGTGCACGTACAAAGACATGTGGCGGGTAATAAAAAGTGTTGTGTGTGTGTTTGTGTGTGTGTGTGTGTGTGTGTGTGCGCCAAGTAACAAAATGGGCACCGCACACAGACCCCATACTCACATATTTCAAATTGAAGTCTACAAAAATGTACACAGCACAGCACAGCACAGCACACACACACACACACACACACACACACACACACACACACACAAACACACACACGCGCATATGCGCGCACACACACACACACACACACACACACACACACACACACACACACACACATACACACACTCTATACTCCTGCATCTGCTCAGCAAATCCAATAACTCTGAGGAAATCCTTTAGGTTGTGTTCCTAATGGGCCTGGGCTGGGCTGTCCGGCTTCAGACAAAAATATCAAGCACAGAACGGAAGAACGCCGACGACCGCGCTTCCCCGCAGCAGAATAACACGGGGGGGACAAATGGACTCGATTGCCCATAATCCCCTCCTCTTCCACGCCAGACTTAATGCCGATGAAACGTGGAAGAACAAACACCTCTGAATCTAGACATTGTGGGTTTTCAGCGCACGTGCGTCCGTTTGCTCCCGTCGAAACAGCCTTGCAGGGGCCCTGCATTTGATTCATTCAAAGTCAGATCCAATCACTTACAATGAGACGCGCATACACGCACGCACACACGCGCACACACGCGCACACACACACACACACAATGCCCATTGCATGATGAATTATCAAAGTGACCTGCGCAGCTGCAGCAGTACAAATGATTCAGTTTTGAGTCGACTGATTTTTTATTTATTTATTTTTTTGACTTTCCAAGATCCAAGCGCCAGCTGCTCTGCCTGCGTGTCGCCTACTGTCTTCCTGTCCGCCTGCACCGCTGCCTGGAGCGATAAAACAAAAAAAAAAGGGGGGGGGGGAATGCAACTGAACGGTGCTGATACCACCGTAGCAAGATGCCTTTCCCCGACGACCCCCGCAGCGCCTGGCGGCCTGGAGCCGCGACCGGGTACCGGGAACCAGGACTTTACCGATCCGTAGGATTTTTTTGTGTGACGCGGCGGGCTGCGACTCCTCTCCTGGCGCTCTGCAGGCTTTCCATAGTTTTTAAATAATCACAGTACATCGAAAAGTGGTTTGGAATACGTTCCGATTATAACTCTTGTCGATTCATCTACTATTCTCTCTATGGACCGGCGGGAGTCCCCCACCGTCGCCGTAAGCTGGCCCTGGTGCCGGCCCACACTCTTTAGCGGCGGCTTTCGGCACAAGTGAGTCCCGCCGGGTCGAGTAAAACACACCGTATTGGGTAATGTACAACCTAACCCTTTCACCATGGCCATCAGAATGATCATCAGGGAGAGGAGGGCTCCCTCCCTCTGTGGGATCTTTCTAGAAAAGGTTCCTTTTCTCAGACAGCGTCTCCCTCGCCCGGGCGTGGGCGGGGACTCGAGGGTCCCAGCGATTTATCTGTGAAATGTGACGCTCGCCAAGCCCGTTGAGACCGCGCCGCGGCGAAGGGCTGCGGAAAAATAAACCGCACTCGACTCGACGAGGCATTAAAGCATCCCCGCCGGCCGCGGAGGCGCTCCCGCCGACACGCGCTTTGAGCCGTCGCTCACCCGGCGACGGCGCGACTTTTCTCCTGAAGAGCCGCCTGGCGCCGGCGACCGTCGCCGAACGTGACCGTACGCTGGTTTCCCCGGACCCGTGCATGAGCAAATAAGATAGAGCGGTCATCGTTTTGACACCCTCTCTCCCTCTCTCTCGCTCTCCCTCGCTCTCCCTCTTCCTCTGCCAAGATGTGTTCTTTATCCTCCCACTCTACATGTCCGCGATTCGTCATGCTCAATCGAGTCAAACAGATTGCACGCTCCCGACAAGCGTCCGCCGCCAGACGGTTTGATGATTTTGACTACTTTTCTTCTTTTTTTTTTAACAAAGACAACTTGAAAAAAAAGAGAACATGGGTGGTTAAAGATTTATTTGGAAAACCTCCTCAAACCCACGCTGCATGAGTCCACAGATATTTCACGGACACGACGAGAGACGGAGGGACGGAGGAGGAGAGATGGAGGGGGGAGACGGAGGCGGGACGGTTAGATTTTTTGGTCATGTTATTGCTCCCACTTTAGTTTAAAGGGAACAAATAAGAGTACAACAAGGAGCACCAGAGAGAGAGAGAGAGAGAGAGGGAGAGAGAGAGGGTGGGGGGGGGGACACAATTGTGTAGAATAGCAAAGAAAAATGCTCGAGCAGCAGCGCTCGCAGCAGCAAACACCACCCCTGCAGACTACAGAGGGAGAAAAACACCCTCTGAAATGGAAAACACACATGCACACACACACACACACACACACACACAACATCCCAACACTTACACATAAATAGAACAAAAGAAAAGCACAGACACGACAACGCTCACAAATACCAAATAGAGTTGACAGTGGAACGGTATACAATGGTGAGTGCACGCACGCAGGCACGCAGGCACGCAGGCACGCAGGCACGCACTTGCAGATATGAATTGCACAGCATGCAGAGACAGCGCCCGAGACCAGAGAGGAAGAGAAAATATGATGGAGGAAGAGGAAAGAGAAGGGGAGAGAAAGAGAGAGGTGAAAAAAAAACAAGTGAGAAACAGCGCAAAATGGGACTGAACATCGGAACATCTTTCCAATAAATTTCACCATCCAAATCCTCCGCGACACGTCAAGCTCGGGAGTTTTGGAAAGAGACACGTTTGGAAAAAATGAAATCGGAAAAAATAACTTACTTTTCGAACTGAACTCCAAGTTCTCTTTATGGCTAAGACTTTTGAATTTTCATTAAAATTACCATTTTACTCCCATTAATTCCCACAAATTCCTGTTAAACCCCGTGGAAAGTTTCCTCCCCTTTCGCCTATTCCCACAGCGCGGCAGCCCCGGTCGGGGACCCAGCAGACGTGCCAAACAGAGATGAAGCCCGCGAGGTCCCTCCAGTGTTTTGACACTGATGAGCCGTGTCACCGGCCCTTCATGGGGATAAGATGATGGCAGGTCTCATCACCACCGCACACACAAGCACGCACGCAGGCACGCAGGCATGCACACACACACACACACACACACACACACACACGCACGCAACCACACACACGCGGACAGGGAATAAAAAGTACAAGGTCACTGTGGAAGGGGCACAGATGTATATTGCCATTTCGCTTGGACCCAAAAATACTGACCCAGTAGTTTCCGATCTACTGTGCGAACAAGGTAAGGAGCATGAACAACAAGGTTGAGTGTTGTTAAACTTTGTTGGAAATTCTTATTTCTGTCACTCTCTAAGTGAAAAGAGCAATTATTTTGACAAATGTGGCTTTTCCTACCAGAATTC
Source organism: Zeus faber (assembly GCF_960531495.2). NCBI lineage: Eukaryota > Metazoa > Chordata > Actinopteri > Zeiformes > Zeidae > Zeus > Zeus faber. The sequence goes on from NC_137208.1 coordinate 9,352,501, forward strand.
CGTGCTAATAATTCATGTGTCTTATATAATTGGCCCTACATCAGGAATTTTTTTATTTTTTATTTTCCTCGGTCCCCTGCACCCCCATCAAACAAATTGGTCATTTAAATTCTACGGATGATAGGGCGACATCTGTTTGGGAGGGAGTTTACCGACTATAATTTGTCGTCCAGAAAGCACAGTCATGCGAGTGGTCTAATTCGCAGAGCGCCGACGCGCCCTCAGACAGAAACCAAATCCGGGGCCTACATTTGCATCAGACTTTTAGAGTGCCCTCACCTGGAGCCTTAATCTGCCTGCACCGCGTGTGAGAGAGTGTGTGTGTGTGTGTGTGTGTGTGTGTGTGTGTGTGTGTGTGTGTGTGTGTGTGTGCGCGAGCACGTGTCCCCTCGCACGCCGCCGCTAGGCTCGCGGCTCGGCATGAGGGGAGAAGATCCCCGGAGGAGAGGCCGCCGGCAGCGGCAGCGAGCCCGACGTGCGTTTCAGGCAGAATTAGACCAAGTGACAGCCCCGAAAAAATGTAATAAATAAATAAAAAAAAACCACGAGCCACCACGCACGCCAGTCAAAACTACGCTTTTGCTCGCGCAATCGAAGCTCCTTAGGAAAACAGGCAGGAAACGGCGGCCGCTGAGCGAGAACGCCTCTCGCTCTCTCCGCCCCGCCCACCGCCCCGGAGCTGCTGAACGAAACAGACAGGAAACGGCGATGATCAAAGCTCGGCGTTATGTCGCCGCTCGACTCGATTTCCGTCGAGGTAAACCCTCCCCACCCCGCCCCCCGAAAAAAACAAACAACAGAAAAACACTTTATGAATAACGATGTAAAAAGGTGCTGCAGAAGGCGGGAGAACGGGCAAGAAAACACAGCGAGGCGAGCCGCGGGCGGGGAGTCGAATCAACAGCCCGCTTGTCGGGGTGATCTCGGCTGCGCCGGATCGGCGGCGGCGGCAAATTGAGTTCAAAGGACTGTTAATGCGATTTTTTTAACCTCATTAGTTTCGCCCTTTTCTCTCCCTCGTTTGTGATCCGACAGTGATTCACATGCGTAATCCACTCCCCCCGCGTTAATTATTCAACATACGTGTCATTAATATGCTAATTCGGCAACAGGGCGACGGGTGGAGCTCCGCTGGCCTTCATGGCTCCAAAAGGTAAAGAGATGATGAATATTTAATCGAGCTTCCTCCGCGAGGAATAGCGGTACATGTGAGTGCTACAGTGTTTTAGGTTGCTCTGTGCACGCGCACGCGCACACACACACACACACACACACACACACACACACACACACACACACACACACAGAAAGAGCATGAAGACACGGGGATGTTTGCTGGCGAACGAGCGGCGTCATCACGCTCTTTCAAAGTCATGAGGTTTCGACACCAGAGGTCACGTCTCATGTCTTCCCATCGCTCTCCCCCAGGCCGTCGAATAAAGGATTAAAAACGGCCGACAGACGGCACGCCGCCTCACTCCTCCGCCTCACTCCTCCGCCTCACTCCTCCGCCTCACTCCTCCGACGACTCGCGCGTCTCCCGGATCAAACTGTAGCTTTTGAACTCGCGTTCGACTCGGGGAGGCACGCGAAATTCCGCCTCCCGGGACGGATGAGCGGGGTCGGCTTCGCGGCAACAACATGTCCGTGGAGCTAAAGCTTTCCTCGTCCACATCGCCCCACCCACCCACACCACCCCCACCCCCGCCCCACCCGTACATCAAATAGGCCAATTACAGTTTCAGTACATGGCAGGTACGGGATGGGTGGAGGTGACCTTTTATTTAGCAAGGAAATGGATATGGTGCAGACTCGGGCAGCACCTCGGAAGGGGCTCTGCCTCCTCTGCCGGGACGGCTCTGCAGCGCGGATCCTTGAATGTGCTTCGAAGTGTCATTCGAGGTCCAGGCCTGATAAGCCCCAGCATCGCCCCCCCCCCCCGGTGGGCACATTTTGGACAACCTGTGACCTGGCTTTGACATCCGGTCGAGCCGTGACCCTCGACCCTTTTCATATAGCGGACCCACAATTTTGATATGCACGAGGCCAGGCGCCAATTTGCTAAGATTTTGTCTCTGGGAACCCAATCTGGGAATCTTTCTTTTTTTTTTTTAGATCTCATTCAGTCCAAACTGCCACACCTGTCTATACTGTAGTTAGAAAGATAACAGTGAAACCACAATCAGAATAGAGCTGCAACGAACGATTATTTTCGTTATCAAATAATCTGTTGATTATTTTCTCGATTCATCGATTTGTTGTTTTGTCCAGAAAATGTCAGAAAATGCTAAAACACAACCCAAAGACATTCAGTTTACTGTCATGCAGGACTAAAGGAACCAGAAAATATTCACATTTAAGAAGCTGGAATTAGAGAATTAGAACATTTTCTTGTGAAAAATGACTCAGAAAGCTATTTATCGATTATCAAAATAGTTGCCAATTAATTTAATAGTTGGCAACTAATCGATGAATCGAACTAATCGTTGCAGCTCTAGATCACAACAGTCACGATTGTACATTCCCTAAGGGTACTTAAGTCTTGAAAATGAAATAATGCTGAAGTTTAACTGTTAATGATTTTTTTTTCAGGGGACCCTCTTGAAGGACCCCACATCGAGGACGAACGCTTGAGGAACACTCTTAATAACCGTCTCTAGTGGGAGATGGGGGCGATTCTTCTTTACGACCATCAGCTTGTTTCACTGTGTGCGTGCGTGTGTCTTTGCGCAGGCGCTACGCGTGCGCCAAACCAAAAATGACGGCAATTATTGCAGTGGGCAGAGGGTTTTCTGGTCAGTCCAACCTGACCAGAAAACCCTCCTGACCACGTTCCGTCTCCGGGCTCCAACTCCCCTCTTGCCAAACGCGTTCATTCCTCGGCCTTATTAAGATAATGCCGCGGGTCAGCAAAAGCTGCTTTCACAAGCACGAGGTCTTGTCAAGGCCCTCGTGCATTAAGCAGATTTCCAGCGCTCAGAAGATTTTACGCTGGGCCCTCAGAGTGTGTGTGCGCGTGTGCGTGTGTGTGTGTGTGCGTGTGCGCGGGAGGCGTCTCGCGGCAGCGCTGAGAATCGGGCGGCCAGAGATTCGGGCGCAGGCGGGTGAGCTCCGCCGCGTTCTCGTTCGCGATTAAAAAAAAAAAAAAAGTGATTTCCGGGGATGAGCCGCGAATTCTGGGAGGCGCCGTCACGCCTCTATGAGCAGCGGAATCAACGGGGCCGGGGCGGGTGGGAGAAGGGAGGCTACACGGGGGCTTTAGACAAGGCTCAGCTCGGCAGCAGCGTGCAAAGGAAGCATTTAAACAGGCAGGCGCGCGCACTCGCACGCACGCACGCACGCACGCACACACACACACACACACACACACACACACACACAGCACACACACACACACACACAGCTCTGATAAGCAGACCAGACAAAGAGCATTCTGGGCAGAATCACCCACGAGGAACGGCTTTCATTTCACCTTTTCCATTGGTGTCCGCCAGCTCCCTTTCGTTGCCTTTGTGCCGGCGGAGATAGCGAGGCCCCCTATCACGCAACCACAATGACCTTTCCCTCCGGTCCGGGTCCTCGAGGA
>NC_137208.1:9361086-9373586 GCF_960531495.2 Zeus faber
CGAGGGGTGGCCCCGCCATCCCTGCGTGCGCACGACCATATGGAAAACTCCCCGTCCCGGATCGGCGCGCGGCGGCGGCGGCCAGCAAGCATGGCCCGGCGCCTTGCGCATTTCATTACACACACAGATGTGCGGCGATTTGCGCGCTGATTAGCAGCTCTGGCGAGGCGCCGGCGTCGCCGTGACGAGGGCCGTAATTGCAGGGTCTGAACGGCAAAGAGAAACAAAAAAAAAAAAGCCCACAGATGAGGGATGAGCGTTGGCAACGTGACTGCGCACGCAAAAACACACGCCCTAAAAACGATTGTTTGGCATCTGCGACAATTGGGAAGTGATGAGATTGTTTGTTGCAGGAGCTTAATAGCAGAGTGCCTGAATAAACACACAAAACACACTTGAAGATAGCGGTTATCATCAGCAAAGTGCTGTGGTGGTGAAAAGGGCAGAGGGGCCCTCCGGTCCCCGGGGTACAGTGGTGTTATTGTCGGGGGCAGCGAGACATTGAAAAGAGTGTGTGTGTGTGTGTGTGTGTGTGTGTGTGTGTGTGTGTGTGTGTGTGTGTGTGTGTGTGTCTCCCCTGGCGGCGCTCTCCATGCGAAAGCCGTGTACACACACACACACCCAAACACACAAACGTGCGCACGCTTAAAATGGCCAACAATGAGCTGTCTGTCGTTGTCTGTATGACTGATAACGTGTGCGCGTGTGTGTGTGTGCGTGCGTGCATGCATGCATGTGTGTGTGTGTGTGTGTGTATGTGCCAGCAGTACAGGCTAAACAAGCCTAAACAAGAGGCTGTGTTAATATTGTCCCTCTGGGCACACTGGTCTGCCTCACTGCCTCATCTGATTAGCGAGACCCCAGCCCAGGGGGCTGCGCACGCACACACACACACACACACACACACACACACACACACACACACACACACACACACACACACACACACACACACACACACACACACACACACACACACACACACACACACACACACACACACACACACACACACCGGGGGGGTTGTGGGGGGTTGGAGAGAACCAATGAATGCGTACTGTATATCCTGGAGGAGGGATGGATGGAGGAGGGGGATATGAGGAAAGCACAGCCATGATGGATGGAGCAACAGCCAGCCTAGTCCGGCATCTTACCTTGGAATTACAACGTGAAAACAAAAATAATTCAAATGAGCGCCTCTGATCGGCGGTATTACATCTCTCCGACAGGTTAGAGGCGCAACACGGGCGGAGGCGGGCGGAGCCTGGGTTCTGTATTGATCTCCCGGGCGGCTAAATGAAAGCGTGGAGAGGCGTTAGGGACGGTCGAGGTTGCTGAGGAAAATAATAATGGTGGAAAATATGAGGGAGGGATCGGGGGGAGAGATGGCTGGAAACGAAGCGATACGGGGGGAAGGAGGGGGTGGTAGTAGCGGGGCGTGGCGTCACAATCACCCTTTTTTTACCCCAGTGGCCATTTCCATCTCATTACCAGGCCCGTAACAATCCCAGCATTAGGGACGGGGCCGACCGTATGCGTTGAGTGGAACGGGTGTTGTCAACGGGTCGAGGAGAGAAGCGGGCGACGTGGAAGAGACAGCAAATAATATGACTTGAGTGGCATGAATTTTTGCTGGGACGTTTTAACCGAGAAAAAAATAAATAAAAATAATAATAATCTATTAAATGACGTTCCAAACTCACGGCCCGGCTCTACCGTGGCCGGCGACAAATGGCATCTTGAATTCGCCGATCGTTTTTTTTTTTTTTTTTGTTTGTTTTTTTTAAATGGTTGAAGCGATGGACCAGCCCCAAAGCCCTTTCAATAAAAGACCATTCTTCTTTGTAAAGAGCAGTGTGTCCTGTGTCCTGCATCCTGTCTGCATTGATGGAGAGATAAGCTTGACGGAGCGGCGAAGGCGCGGTGGGGAGGGAAAGGGGAGTGGAAGAGAAGACACGATGACACGCAGGATAACGTTGATTAACGTTGACAATAGTGACCTTGGTCCCAACACTGGTACCGAACAGGCAGGAAGAGTTTCCATATCCTCATCAATAAAATACACCAGTTGGACAAACTCATCATCATCATGAATGCCTTTAAAGTGGTAATCCATGTTTGATTCATTATTTTGCTGGCCCTTTTTTTTTTTTTTTTTTTTCTCTCCCCTCCATGAACAGCCATCCAAAAACTGACATGACAGTTTGGAATGGAATTCTGAGACTTAGGACCGGTGAACCCGCCCAACATAGAAAACACTTCAAATCCCAACTATAACGTTCACGTCCGTGCCATGTCGCCCCTATTCCCACTCGAATGGAGAATCACGAACTTTTCCGTCGAGACGTGTAACGGGCTCGGAGGAGAAAAAGAAATAAATTAAATCCACCGCGTTTTAAATCGCAGCCCGTCACGTTGGGCACGGCGCGCTGCCGGCTCCGCGGCTTTGATTCGCCCCACGTTCCACCGTCAATCTGAGACAAAGAGCTCAGTGACGGGCAGACGACGGAGCGAGCGTGTCAGGGCAGAGGGAGAGAGAGGGAGGGGAAGGAGGGAGAGAGAGAGGGGGGGGGGGGAGAGGGGGGGGAAGGAGGGAGGGAGAGAGAGAGAGAGGGGGGGGGGAGAGAGAGAGAGCAGTGTGGAGTGTGTGGAGCCACTGGGGAGTGCATTAAAAGGCATCAGAGTGAATGAAAGGACCTCAGTGTGTGCGGTCGGTCCAGGGGCTCAAGGACCGAGCGGACTCTGCACGCCGAGGGCTCGAGATCAGCGCGCGGCGCGGACCGGCTGAAGGAAACGTGCACGCACACACGCACACACACACACACACACACACACGCACACACGAAAATTGCTTCACATCATAGACAGGGCAATTTACTACTTACAAGTCACTTCAGAGGATGGAGCACCACAGTGTGCATGATTTTTGCTCCGCACACACACACACGCACGCACGCACACGCACGCACACACACACACACACACACACAGACACACACACACACGCACACACATCAAATTGAAGGACACATCGATGGCAGGTGCTTCAGCAGCACAGGCCACCGGAGTTTTACCTTATTATCCAGCAGCCCAGCTGCCACACAATAGGCACCGGCAACCAATCTGTCACCACGAAAGGCGGCAACCGGCAATCAGCAACCGGCGAGGAGCGACCCGGGGCAAAAAGAAGGCTAACAACGCCGTGCGTTTTAAGGGAATTCAGTGAAACAAGAGGAAGCAAATGGGGTGAGGCCCGGGGGGAGAAGGGGGAAGACGCGAGGCGAGGCAAGCGGCTCTGACAACGGGATGATTTAACAGGGCGCGGACGCATGGATGCACAGCAGGATGGGAGGATGTGCGAATGACTTGACGAGTGGATGGAAGGACGGACGGACGGATAGATTGATGAGGCAGAGCTCGGGAGACGGAGGCAAGCCCCTTGTTAGCTGTGTGTGCGCGTGTGCATGTGTGTGTGCACGCATGTAAGAGTCAGCCATGTGCTTGACAACAGATTGAATAACCAACAGTGATCTGGATCTGGAGAGTGGGTGCGTTGGTGTGTGTGTGTGTGCGTGTGTGTGTGTGTGTGTGTGTCTGTGTGTGATTGTGTAAGCAGTGCCTGTGTGCACTGTTTTTCCATCCACACCACCTACACCATATAAATAAAACACATTTAACAGGTATCCAATGACAGAATGTATCCAGAACAAACCGCCGTAGTGAAACGGGATCGATTTTCTTTTTTCCCCAAGCGCAATGCGAGATAGAGAAAGGGGAAGTAAATAAATCAACGAATAGACGGAGGCGAAATGCAATGACACTTATTGGGGTTGCTCCGGCCGTCCCGGATTTCCTGACGTGCCGCCTCCGCTATCGGAAGGTGGAGATGTCTTTAACCACTTCAATTCGCATGACTTTCTGGAGACTTGATATTGGGGACAAAAAAACAACACCGTGCGGGTCAAGCCCAACAGGGCAGCTCTTACAGCGCGCGTGGGGGTGTTTTGTTTTTGTCGTCACAGTGTATTTCCACGTGGACGTCCGTATCACCAGCCTCACGTTTGAATTTGAAGATCTCTGCAGCGCCGCGTCCTTCCGCTCGCGCAAACTCCTATTATGTGAATCCTGGAAATATCCGGCTCCTCTGATAGAGGCGTGACAGGATGAGAGCGGTGGAGGAGTGGAATTGGCAAAGGGAGGAGGAGGGGAAAGGAGCCGAGCGGAGGAGTGGACCGACCAACCGACCGGGGGGGGGGGGGGGGGGGAGGAGGAGGAGGAGAAAACAACTTGGCAACATGACTCACCGCGAGCTGAGGCTGAGAAAAGCACAGCGCGACCGGAAAAAAAAAAAACGGAGGAGGTAGGTGTTCAATAATACGGATCATCGCCGAAATATGGGCGCTTTTGCTTTTTAGAGTCGGCGGTTTAGAGGCTGATTCATCGAGAGCCCTAAAAGCACGAGCGCCGCGCAGACGGCCGGACTATAAGACAAACTATCACTATCATCAAACCAACACCCTGGGAGTGTTTCCCAGGGTGTTGTCACAAAGGAGCGATAAGCTTAGCACCTGAGTGAGCGCGGCTCAGCGACAGCATGTACAGTAGTTCCCCAATTCCTCTATATTTAAGCTACATTCCACCAAAATATGGCAGCTGTGCACGCCGCCATCCAGCCAAAGCCACAGAACAAAAATAAAATGTTTTTTTTTTCCTTATGTCACATGCAGACTTGACACAAGCTTGCACCAGACGATGAATGAGTGTGAGTTAGAATGTGTGTGTGTGTGTGTGTGTGTGTGTGTGTGTGTGTGTGTGTGTGTGTGTGTGTGTGTGTGTGTGTGTGTGTGTGTGTGTGTGTGTATTTGCAGTGATTGTCATTCTTTCCGTTAAATGAGGAGACGTGCTGTAAATGACATGTGGGTATGAGTGTCTGAGTGTATGAGTGTATGAGGGCACAAGGGCACGAGGGTATGAGTGCACGAGTGTACGACAGTACGAGGACTGTATGAGGATATGGGGGTATGAATGTAAGAGTGTATGTGGGTGTGAGGGGATGAGGGTATGTGTGTATAAGGGTGTGAGGGTATGAATGTATGGGGGTATGAATGTAAGAGTGTACAAGGGTATGAATGTATGAGGGTGTGAGGCTATGAGGGTATATATGTAAGAGTGTATGAGGGTATGAGTGTACAGGGTTATGAATGTAAGAGTGTTAGAGGGTATAAATGTAAGAGTGTATGAGGGTATGAGTGTATGAGTGTATGAGGGTTGAGCGTATGAGGGTATGAATGTAAGAGTGTATGAGGGTTGGAATCCGGGGCCCGTTTGCATTCCAGCTCTGCTTCCACTCCGAGAGATTAATATAAGTAAGTGTCCCACCAACACATGTGCCAGCAGTAAGGATAATTAAACGGAATGGCCCGTACAGCGGCGTCGAGATATTTCCTCTGTATGGTTTTGCTGCTAACAAAGGGATCGTCTACGCACATAGCAGAAGCAAAACCCGATGTTGCTCGTCGATATGGAAGCAAGCAGCGGTGAAAGAAGAAGTACCCAGTACTTCTATTTAAGCAAAGCTACAAATACCCTGACACAAAACAACTCTTGTAAAAGTGAACGCACCTCATTGACACGTCGACTTGAGTAAAAGCATATAAGTACTGGCCCTTAAATGTACTGAAAGCTTTCAAATTAAAAGTACTCGTCACATCCAGTGTCCTGGTAAGACAGTGCCTGTAACAGTACAAATACAAATACATGCAAATAGAAATCCTCATTAAAAACAACAAACAAAAAAAAAAATGGTTTTGAAATATGAAAATTTGAAACCGGACATAATTAAGTAAGTATTGGAAAATTAACTCAAGTACGGTCACAAAGTATGGCTCCGCCCACTGCAAGCAAGCCTCCGCCCTCGCGCAGTTGCGTTACAACGTGCAACACCTCGCTCTAAAGGGGACGACGTGCGAGTTGAAGGAAACGGCCGCCTTCCCTCAACCCGCACGGCGGCACTTTTCCTTCGAGCGGCGCTCGTAGGCCCGCGCCCGGGGCATCCGTCCTGGTCTCCGAGCGGCATTCCCGTTCCCGAAGAATGCCTCTTTCTGAACGCGTTCTGTGTAATAACAATGTAACAGGATAACCACCTCAACGTCGCAATGCATGGCCTGGTGTGTGTGTGTGTGTGTGTGTGTGTGTGTGTGTGTGTGCGCACGTGGCCGAACATTCCTGCGGGGCTAAGGGGTTCAGCTGTCGCCAGGGCTATTTTCCTGTGCTCTGCATGCCATCGGTGGATCAGTGGATTACTCCTGGGGGGAGAGAGGGTGAGTGGGTAGATGCAGAGAGAGAGAAGGGGGGGGGGCGCCGTCGGTTTGGAACAGTATCTTCCAGGAATGGGACTCAGGGAAGTGGAACCGCGGAATGAGTCTCGACTGTTTTGTCGAATCAAACCACGAAGGGAATCGCGCCGCCAAAGACGACAATGAGGCGGCGAAATGGATAGAGGGAGCGGGCGAGCGAGCGAGGAAGTGAATGCAAAAGTGGAGGAGCCCCCCCCTCCTCTCTCTCTCTCTCTCTCTCTCTCTCTCTCCCCCTCTCTCTCCCTCTCTGCCACTCGAGTTATCTCGCGGCATAGAAATAATTAAGCGCTACCTCAACTGTCACGCTAGAGCATCTCCGGGGTCCGCTCGCCTCGGCTCGAGGAGCCGCTTCACACGTCGCCCGCCACTGCCTTAATTCTGTCCATTACCGAGACTATGACAGCACGGAACAAAGCGCCCGCTCTCCAATTCCACTCATAAAACCCCCCCACCCGTCCCGTTGGGGCGGGGAAGGGGGGGAGTGACAAAATGAACGGATTACCCAATTCCCCCTCCACGTCCACCAGATTAAAATCGGGGAGGGGAGACATTTGCGTCTGACTCGACATGGGCTGAACTGGGCTAATTCAGACGCAGCGGGGAGAGCGAGACAGAAAGAGAGAGAGAGAGAGAGTGTGTCAAACCGATGACCGCTCTATCTAATTTGCTCACGCACGGGTCCACATAGACAAAATCAATAGGGTGGAGTAAGAAAGTTGGAGGGGGCCGGGGACCCGGGGGGGGGACGCCCCAGTTTCCTCATTTGGGTCAGTGGCAGCCCGTGCACACCGTTTTAAAGCTGTCTGTAATTAAATAAAACTAGTTAAAAAAACAGCAGCTAGAGCCCTGAATTTGAAAGTGTGTGTGCGTGTGCATGTGTGTGTGTGTGTGTGTGTGTGTGTGTGTGTGTGTGTGTGTGTGTGTGTGTGTGTGTGTGTGTGCGTGTGCGTGCGGTGGCGGTTGGAGGAGGATGAATGCCGCTAGTGTGATTAATTTCATCTTTGTTTTCTCTCCGCCGTCGGGCGGCGTGGAAAGGCAGCCTCATTGGGGAGGGAGCGCGCTCCATACTCGGCTCCTCCCTCGGGGGGGAAAGTTTCGGGATTCTAACGGAGCTGCGCGGGGCCCTCGCCTCCCGCCGAACAGAACGCACGGAGGCACCCGGGGACACGCACTGAGACGAGGACGTCCACGCGGGAGGCCCGACTGACGGGTCCATCAACCGCCTCCCGCCACCGTTTGTAAAGATGTAATACCTTTTTTAATGCATTCATCCCCCGGTCGGTGGCCGCCTTTGCTCTGAATTGATTCTCTTGACACGGTCGAGAGGGCAAGGTTTTGAGGGCATACAATACGTTGCGTAATTGGCTTTGCTACAACTCATATTTGAAGCCTTAGGTCACTTAAATCGGAGTATTTGGAAACCAATGCCACAAATCATCCAATGCGCCTATATGTGCGCTTGAGTCCGCGGGGCTCGGGGAGCGATCCCCGCCCGGCCACCGTACCTGGGGGGCGGCCGGGTGCAGCGTGGCAGCCACAGTGCATTAGGCCAGCCTGTGTAAAGAGGATTAGGGCAGCGGTCCAGATGAAGTTCCAGTGGAGGGCGGGAGACAGGGCTTAGCGTGGGTGACACGACGCCCATGCGATGCCCGGAAAAACATCCCCCACCGCAAATCAATGGCCTGGTTCCACTCCTGTTCCATCACCACCGCTGCGACGCTAGCCCCTGACCTGGCAGCGATGCGTTTCTCCGTAGGCCTGTCGCGATAATTACCATAGGGACTTATCGTGCGATGCGGGGGCGATCATTTTTCTGACCTCAATAATGGCCCGTTGTGTTTACACGGGTGTTTGTTTACATATAAATGTCACCAACATTTATCCAACGTGCTGCCAGAATAAACAGCGGGGCGCGGCGCCAAAGTGTTTCTTCACATGGCCGGGGAGCGATCGTATCAACGTGACAAAACCAAAACAGCACCGCGGCGACAGAATAATCCTCTGAAGTATCGATCTCCGGCTTATCTTTTTGGAGTTTTCACAGTGACCACGATCACAGTCCCTGGGTGAGTTTTATCTCCGCTAGAATCCACGCTGGACTCTCTGCCACCATTACTCCTACAGATGCTGCATTCAAGTCACGTGGGAATTTATGATCAGAACTACTTGCTGCCTTCCGCTGTTGCTAACAATCAGTTGTTTTTTTTATATTTATAACCACTCTACTTACATTTGAACTTTGAATGTTGTACATTTCAAAGTAAATAGAAAACAATGCATGAATGAAATATATGCTTAATCACATAGCTGTGATTTTCTAGCATATACTGTACATGTGATCATTTCAAAAAGGCACAGTGCCTGGTCACACTGGTCGTATTTCCTCTTTTTCTTTCTTCCTTTCTTTTTTTTGTATTTTTAGAAATGCAACTGCGTGATTTGGCCACAAAAGAGCCACATTTTTTATCTATTATTTTTGCAATTTTTGTTAACAGAGGCAGTTCATTTATTGTTTTGGTTGTGTGGTGTTATTTTATTTATTTTTTATTTATTAAGGATATTTCAATATTTTTTTTCCACATTACAGTGTCATTGCCTGTCATGTGTCACAAAGTTCATTGCTATTTGAAAGGGTGCACTTGCATTACTATGCAATTATATTATCATTATATCAGTGGTTTTAAAATGACTAACATCGTTTATCGCAATCATTTCTGGGACGATATATCGTCGAACAAAAGCAGTTATCGTGACGGGCCTGGTTCTCCGTGCAGCCGTGCGTAATGCTGTAACAACTGTGCATTGCAAAGAGTCCTATCCCCACGCATGCGTCCCCCCCCCCTCCCAACAAAAAAAAAAAAAAAAAAAAAAGGCTCGTGTTCGGCTCTGAACTTGCGCTACGGAACGGTAATGCAGCCTTAAAGAAACACAGATGTCACCAGCGTGCGCAGCGCCCCACGCTCCATTTGCGCGGCAGTATTTTTAGCCTCCCCAAACTCATTATGTCAGCGCGGGGCAGCGCCGAGGTGAAGTGAACTGAGAGCAGGACGGGAAGGAAGTCCGTACGGCGAGCGGCTCTCTGCATCCAAGCCTGGCATCCTCTCCGGCACACAACCTCCTCCTCCTCCTACTACTACTACGGCGGCGGCTGCTGCTGCTGCTGCTGCTGCTGCTGCTGCTGCTGCTGCTGCTGCTGCTGCTGCTGCTTCTTCACACCGCAGCCGCAAATGCTTATTTTTGTCTTGCCCTGGTGTTGTAACTTTACACTTCAGACAAAACCAATAAAAGGGGACTCGAGTTTCAAAGGGCAGGATGCCACGCCATCGCGGACACGCACGCACGCACATGCACGCCCACGCACGCACACACAGACACAGACACACACACACACACACACACACACACGAACACACACACACATTAGTCAGTTTACACAATTCTCACCTTTGTTACTCATTTTTCAAAGTAATCCATTGCAAACAACATGAAAGCAACTTGGCTTTGGCTTTCCAAAAGGAAAGCGCTCCAAGATAGAAAGACGATACGGAGGCCTGTGATGACCAAGGTCAAGAAGCCGGCAGCGACAGGTCAGAGGGGCCGCGGCTGAATAGGCACGACAGAAAAGGGTGAGATCCACCAGTGATCCGTCAAAGTGACTTCATAGGATAACAATTCCGGCCGAGGGCCGCTGCTGTTTCCCATGTTTCGGACGCCCTTGGGACAACTCACGACGCAGTCTCGAACAGAGCCTTGAAAATCTCTTCGGCGACGGCCGACCCCAACTATCGAAGGGATATGCGCCGACTGATTTCTTTTTGCTGCGGCGCGGCGCGGCCAGCACTCAAGCGGGGCCCTTTCGACGCCACTGTCACATCTGAGTGCCAACAGCCCCGTTCGCGTGTTTGCAATACCCGCCGGCCGGCGCGGCCGGGGCAAGAGCCGCGAGGGGAGCAGCGACGGGGAAGGCCCCCCCCCGGCGTACGGCACGCCCTCAAGGGTCGCGTGCACAGCCGGCACACGGAGAATCCTCCCTCCTCTGGTGCCCGGCTCCCGGTCGCCCGAGGAGGTCGGTCGGTCGGTCATCACCCGGACGTACATCCTGACACAAAGGCTCCCACAGCGCGGGCCTTTCCCCGACGCTTCCCCTGCCCCTCGCCCACACAAAGGGGATCCATTTCAGTCACTTTTAGCCGAGCCACTTTCCACTTATAGGCCTTCAGTCCCCCTCCCCCGAGGGGAGAGACTGGCGGGGGGGGGAGTAAAATAAAGACGCCAGGTGGATGCTCGGAGAGAGGGGTTGGAGGCCTCTCGCACTTCAAGCCCGGAGCGTCGTAGTTGGAAGGCGTTTTTTGGGGGCATTCTTTTTTTTTTTTGTATTTTATTTTTCTTTTTTCATGCCCCGTGGAGGGAACGAGAAACCGACACCCACGCCAGGAATAACCCCGATGCGAGGCTTTGGCGCTGCATCGCGGCTAATTTGAGAGTCAGAGGTTTAATGTCACAATGGAGAAAGGAGGAATGCCACAAATGGGTCCATGACGCATCGACTGGGCAAGTGGAAAAGGATTGGAATTTCACCTAGAATGTACAAACGCTGCAAGTTTAAAGGGGTTAACATGCTGAGCTTAGAAATGACACACAATACTAATTGCCCGTGTCCCCGGATTAGAAAGGATGTTAATAAACGCATTAAAAATTCAGCTTTTGTTGAATACGAGCCGAATAAAACAAGCACCGAGGAAAGGATAAGCCACCACAACAATGTCCATGTCTGCCGCTTCCTGTTGCAGTTAATAGGTCGTTGCTTAATTCACACAGACTTTTTAATGACGGGAGGAGGAGGAGGAGGAGGAAAAAAAAACAAAAAAAAAAAACCCCAGAGTAATGAATCGACAGAAGGAATCGTCTGTGCCCCTTCAAGAGAAGGGAACGCCAACAAAGGAAATCAATCCCACAATGCACCGCAGTGCCAACCTTTGGAGCCGCAGGAAGAATGCTGAAAAGCCCCCATTCAATCAATGATAAGAGGAAAGGAAGAGGAGAGGCACTATACACACCCCCCCCCCCCCCCACCAGAAAAACAAAACTTCAAAATGAGCCAGTGGCTCAGATGTTTTGAGCTTATTAATTCAGGACAAGTATTTAACTAAGAACTCGGTTTTCCATGTCTGCACGGTTTAAAGGCTTCCCTTTTAGCTGGATAAACATTCCAAAAAGCGAAAGTCCCCATAGACGAGTTAGGTCGAAAACGGAGCGAGAGAGAGAGAGAGAGAGAGAAGTGTATTGGGTCACAGTCGGGAGGTTCAGTCAGCCTGATGAATTAAACAGACTTTCTGAGGCAATAAACCTCCACAACACCCACACGCTGCATATAAAAGTTGGCCGGGACATTTCAGGCTTCGGTCGAGGACAAGTCTCAAAAAAAAAAAAAGAAAAAAAAAAAAAGGTTTTTCCACTTTGATCCCTCTCCTCCTCCATTTCAACTCAAGCGCGGCGTTGTTGCGCGGCGCTTCAAAAAAAATAAATAAATAAGTCGAAATGGGAGAAAGGTGTCGATTTTGAGATCCGGCACCCTCCTCCCGGTAAAAAAACACTCGGCTGCATGGACGTAGATGGTTACTTTCGAGTGTGCTGGTCCACGGTTTGAATCAGCGGCATTCCCTTTGAAACCGTAAAGCCTCCGTGCTGGCGGGAACAGGGTGGGGGTGGGGGTAGGGGGGGGGGGTGGGGGTGGAATGAAAAGCTCTTTTGAAAAGTAAAACCCCAACGACACCTAAACTGGCTTTTCCGCGCCGGAGACGAGCGGAAGCGCCGGCAGCTGACAGGAGCGGCGCGGAGGACGGGATCCGAGCCAGCGCCATCTCCCGGCCCCGCCCCGGCAACGGGTCATCCTCCCCGACGGCGGCGGGGATTCGGGGATTTCCGCAGGGATGGGAAGGCACCGCCAGAGCGGGAGCTTATGAGGGCGTAGCGACGCCGTATTACCCCCCCCCCGCCCCCCCCACGAAGAAGCGACGTTTACTGACGTTGAGCCTCGGAGCAAATCCTTTCGTCTCAAATGCGTCAAATTCCGGTTTTATGTCTTGCGACGTTTGTTCAACGTCGACTTCAAATGGCCTCGGCGTTTGGGTTTTAGGGATCCAA
>NC_137208.1:9378586-9401086 GCF_960531495.2 Zeus faber
CGACAGGGAAAGCTGTCGAACGACCATGTCTGAGAGAGGGGAGGAGGGGGTCGACAACAGGGGTCGAACACGGAGCGACCAGCTGCCGGGCTGCACTCCGGCACATACGGCATGCATGCGGACAATAGGTCACGTCGGCAGGAACGCTTCACCGGCTCCCACGGGAATTCCAAACGTAACGTATTTAACCGAAAGGACGACGTGGCGGGAAGTTGGCGGGACGACAAACGCCCCGATATCCATCGACCGCGGACGCGCCGACGGCCCTTTTCCGCGCCCGCGGAAACGAGCGACGCCTGGGGCAGCGTCGCTGGCCCCGGGTCGTGTTTTGTGTCGTTGTCTTTTCTTCCGCAATTTGGGGCTCGGTAGTAAACAGAGCATGGCATAATTGAAGAACACAAGCCGGCGTCGCCGCCGCCCCGACGCCTCGTCCCCGGCCAAGAATGTGTCACAATGGCCGTTGTTGTCGCCGTGAATCACGGGGGAGGGTAGGAGGCGCACGCACGGCCCCCGTCCTAGCCCCACCGTACGCCACATGTCGCCAACATTTATTTAACCATAACAAGCCGTACACGTGAGGGAACAGATTGCGTATAGGTTGTGTGACTCTTCCCCACCTCTCTCTCTCTCTCTCTCCCCCTCCCCCCGTTTCCCTCCGCCCCGCCCTCCCTCCATCTCATTACCTCTTTATCTCTCTTTCATTGCTCTCTCCGCATTCATCTTCAATTCGCCGGGGAGCAGAAGGCAGCGGCCGCCGCGACGAACGGCCGCGCCCGACCCCGCGCGCCCCCTGCGTCCGCACCCCTGCGCGGGCGGAGGACGGAGGGGAGGCTCGCTCCGGAGGCGAGGGGGTGGACGAGGGGAGCGGTGTAACAAGCTTGTACGCGTCTGGGCCAACACGCCCCCTTGCGCTCTCCCCTCCGTCTCCCGTACATTGCCCCAGGGGCTCACCGAATTAGGGATATCGGGGTATAATGGTGGAATGGGCCGCCGGGCCCCCTCCAAAACAACCTGCTAATCCCCTGCGGAGGGGAGAGGGGGTGGGGACACCGCGCTCCGCACCCCCTGAGAATGAGCCTCCCGTGAACCTCCCCCGACACGCGCCGGCACCCCCCCGACTCCACCCCCCGTGCCCCCCGCTCAAGCGTGGCGACATCCTCGCTGAGGAGAACCACGCGGGGGAAGAGCATCAGCCAGGGAGCGCACGGACGCCCCGGGGGCCCGACGCGGGGCCTTCCATCTCAGCCGGGAGCGGGCGACATTCGAGCAGACCGGCGTTCCACTCCGGCCCCCGCTTCACCGGACGACGCCAGGCACTTTTCCTGCCGCTGTCATTTAAAAAAATGTATTTATCTTTTTGCATTTTCAACGGGGCGGGACGGGGCGCTAGAGCCGCGCGGTAAACGTGAAGATATTCCGTTTAGTTTGCGGCACCGCGGCGGAGGAGTCGCAAGGATTAAAATCCAGCCCCGGTTAAATTGGTTTAATTATGTACCGAAATTATGATGAGCAATTACATGCTTGATTGGCTGTATCAAAGAGGCCTTAATAGGGGAGGAAGGCCTCTCTCTCTCCCTGTGTTTGGTAATGACTAAAGTCTATTTACTTCAAACATAATGACAGAGTGCAGCTGATTTTCACCCGCTCAGAGGCCTTATCAGAGCGCGGTTGTGAGTGTGGGGAGCAACATTTGGGTCAGATACGGCCCTGCTGGAGTTGAAAACCTCTGACGGTCTCCGGCAACGCGGCCTGTCCTTCCACCCACCTCAGCCAACCCCACCCGCATTCAAAACAATGAAAGGGTAGCGCAAGCCGAACCGACACAGATGAAATAAACCACAGACCCGAAACGGACGTTTCCGGTCAACGTTAAAAAATGAATAGGATTCAAAAAAAAAATTACCGTTTATGGTCAGAGTAAATACTCTTTAAGCAGCTCCCATCAATTTACTCTTAATAGCCGTCATTTTTCCAAGTGTACCAGGAGTTACCAAAACGGAAACCGACATGTGCTTTTCTTTGTTCCGACTGTGAATCGAAAAAGCGGGGTTTTCCAGATCTTAATCCAGCCGCCGGCACGTGCCAATTTCCCGAGCTTGTCCTGAGGTTCCCCGACCTCACGGTGCACGACTCCTCTACGGCTACGTCAGCCCACCACACCTCCGCCTGCGGTTTCCCCCAGGTCTCCTGCTCATCAGACCCCTCTTTGAGCTGACAGAATTGGACTTTGATGCAAAATATTCAACTCTGTGTCTCCCTTGCAGCAACTGCCGCCGCAAGTCCGTTTGGGAATTAGAACTCCGCCGTGACAGACTAGCGATGGGAATTTTTGGGGTTTTTTTTAGTGGTCGATTTCTGTCGATTAGTCGACTAGCCGTGGTGTCATTGCCCGCCCAACATAAAACATTAACCACATGTAAAAAACAGTTACCAATACATAAATTATATAACTACAACGGGTGCTATTTAAAATTTTTATTCTAATTTTTGACAAACAGGCCATGTGCGGCAGTGACCAAACAAAAACAAGTCATACCAGAGATGACTAGACGAAAAATGGCAAAATTTGCAAATGGCTCCACATCACAGCAACAGAACCATGGTAAGACGGCTTCATCCCCACACAACGAGCTACACTTATTAGAGTACCGGCGGAGTTTCTCATGATGCCTGTGCTACACTTATTACTCCGAAGTCGACGTTACAGCCGGAGTTGACTAATCGATTGGTCGACTAATTGTGCCGATCCCTAACCCAAATGTTTTATGTTTCAATAAGTGGCTTTTTGGCAACTGGTCAACATGACTATTGTACAAAATTAACCAAAACTATTTGCAATTATTTGCACGACAATCTCCAACTAAATTGTCATGATGGTGAAAGCCCTAGAGTGCGGGCGGAGTTGACCATGATGCGTGTGCCACACTTACCAATCATGAACATAGTTTCTCAGAAGTAGATGTCACTGCCCGAGTTGACTACTCGATTAGTCGACTAATCCCTAACCCAAATGTTTGTTTCAATAAGTGGCTTTTTGCCAACAGGTAAACATGACTGTGGCATAAAATAGAGAATTATTTGTATGACAATTTTAACCACTTATTAATCATGAAGAGTTTCTCAGAAGTAGATTACAGTGCCCGAGTCGACTAATCAATTAGTCGACTAATCATGCCAATCCCTATTACGAACCTAACCAGGCCGACGGAGAGCAAATGGAGGCCGTAGCGCCGACTCTGGGAGACGCCATTCATATTTCATCAGCGGCGGCGGCCCTGTCCTCGCCGGCTCCGTTCGGCTCGTAAAGGGGGAATCAACATCAAACGCCAAAACCCCCCAATTAAACAGCGAGACGCTCTCAGCGCTTCACGGCTTGGCCGGAGATCAAACGCTCCGTCCTGGGATCCCAAGGACCCGGGCCCTTTAAGGTAAACCTGCCTCCTTCTCAAAAAAATGGGGGGCGGAGGCTAACATAGAGAATAAATCTCAGAAATATCTATTCATTATGTGAATGCTTAAAAGCCTGATTTGAACACATGTGCAGGAGGACGAACGCTTCACGCGTGTAACTCCATTATCAAAGACTTTTTTTTTTTTTTTTTTTTATTCCCAAGCGATTTTTTTCATTTTTAGACCTGGGGTGTGGGAGAAAGGCAACAGCTGTCGACCCCCCGCGCGAATAATTTCCGAGTGACAATCCGTGAAGAACTTTGACCTCGTCTGTGTATCACCGGTCATTTAAAGATCATTACTGGCGTTAAGTCATTCTGCCTTGAGATGTGTATGTGTGTTCCAGGTCTGTGTTCTGGAGCAACTCCATGTACGGTCACCGGCAATGTTGCAATATCGGAGGAACACTATTTTGTGGTCCGTGTTGACGGCGATTAAGACGTCGCTGCAAACGTCTCGCACCATGGAGGTCTGGGGTATTCGGAGGGAGCCATATTAGAAAATTCAAGGGCACCAATAATTGATTGGAAGGCGTGGACGCGGACCGAGCTTGGCGAGAGGGGGCCTGGACTGCTAATTCCAGGGCTTCAGTTAGTAATATTCTGGGAACGGACGACTCATTTGACGAGATCAATTACTCATCGGAGGGAGCGGGTTCCCGAAAATGCTCCCTCGTGATCCTCATGATGGGGCCGCGTACAAACCACGCGGGCCGCGATCGAAGTTCAGCACCCCCAAACGTCACGTGTTTTCGGCGGCCGGCCAGAAAAAGACACCGTCTCCCTCACTCGTATTTGTTCCGTCAATGAGAAAAAAAAACCTCCTTCCTCGAAGACTAACCTCCCTTATGTGGGTGCATGTTAATGTGTGTGTGTGTGTGTGTGTGTGTGTGTGTGTGTGTGTGTGTGTGTGTGCGCGTTCATGTGCGTGTGTGCATGTGTGTGTGTGTGTGTGTGTGTGTGTGTGTGTGTAATGCGGTAATGTAGGGCCGATTTTGCAACAGTTGAGCAACCTGCTTCCTCAAGATCCAGGTCGGACGACAAAGGAAGGAGCCGTTGCCAAAGCATGTCTAACTCACAGCCAAGTAATACGCTCTTATTGTTCCTATTGACAAAACAGGATAAAGCCTCTTAATCCAATTAACAACCCCCCTCCCCCACTGCCACCTCCAGCGGTTTGGGGAAAATGGAGGGTATTTAGCGCCGGAAATAAATGCGAGCCGTGCACGCTGCAGAAGCCGACAAACAAGCACATCTTTGTCCAAATCCACGCGTGCGTGCTCCCGATCTCACGATTAAATCAAATCACACCCCCCCCCCCCCGATTTGAAATCACAACGGGACCGCTAAGTCCAGCGACGGCGTTGAGCCCCCCCCGCGCCGCCACCGTCCCTTCCCTGTCGTCTCGCGGCGACAGGGAAGGGAAACAAGCTTACACCAGCGAAAAAACGAGCCAGACGAGCCGACTGACCAGAGGCAAATTGAGACGGAGAGGGGGGGGGGCGGCGGGGCGGGGGCCGGAGGCGAGGTTCCGGCTGAGCGTGCCTCGCTGATTTTTCGGGTCACGGTGGCGAGGCAGCAGTGCGCCAAATTTAGGCGTGGAAACCCAATAATTACCGGGCCCTGGGATTTATTCCTGTAACCAGATACCCCCCCCCCCCCGACCCGTCCCCGGTCTTTATTCGCACGGAGAGAGAGCGGCGACGCTGCAGCGCCGGCCGTCGGAGCGTGCACGGGGAGCGGACGGAGCGGGGATTCCCAAAACTCCCCAAACAAGACCCCCCTGCCGTTGCGGAGCCCCGGCCCGAGCCCGCCCCCCTCCTGCCTGGAATACGCTGTCGTGCAGACCGCGCATTTATGTCAAAGCGGCAAACCCACGGGATGCATCCGGCGCCGGACGGACAGAGTTGTTTCAAGCAATTCACGATGATTAATAGAGAGCGGCGTCGCAGGTTGGGCAATTCGAACTCCGCTTGCAGATGAACTCCGTCTTGGGCGCACCGGGAAAACAAAACAGCCTGTGTCGTAGGCCCAGCCCTGCTGACGGCACAGGTTTAAAATAAATGAATAAATTAAATTAAATGGTCTCTGATACTCCCTCTGACTGATTGATTTGCTTTTTCCTTCGTCACTTGAGGCGGCGGAGGCACTTTTTGTTTTTCCCATCCCATTCTTTGCCTGCGACCGCTCCAAAACCGCCGGTTTCGCTGACCACCACCAGCTCCTCGCCCCTCACTTATTGAGCGCGCTCGTGTGATGTTTGCATGCGTGCCTGGGAAATGCGGTGGACTCCGCCGCCAACAATGGAAACGGCACACGGAGGAACACAACCGCAACGCACAGTACATTGCATGGCTGTTTCCCAGCAAAACAATAAAACGTATGACCAAAATAAATCTGAAACACAGGATTTTCTTTTTTTTGCGACAAAATACTCTCACGGATTACCACTTTAAACCTTGCAGACGAAAGGTGCAAAGCTCAAGGAATGAATACATTCGTATTCCTTAGGAATTCATTGGTGAGGGCGAGTTTATATAATTGTGCAAGATGACAAACAAAAATGTTGCAGGAACCAATGCAATTCCTCCATGGGGCCCCAAGGGGGGCCGCGGACCCCGGTTTAGGAACCCCCCCCTAGTAAATACAGCATTGCACAGCAGCTCCCAATCTCTCCAGGGAATATTATTATGAGACATTTAAGCCTCCTCTCCGCGGTCGCATCTCAATGAGCTGACATCCTCACCACTCCAGTGAGCCAGGAGGACTTCAGATTTCTCTCACATTCGACGTCTATTGTTTGCGTGTGTGTGTGTGTGTGTGTGCGTGCGTGTGTGTCACTTCAGCGTTTGATCTACGAGCCCTGCGAAAAACAACAACGAACGCCGACACCGGAAGACGCACGTTTTTACACC
Organism: Zeus faber; assembly: GCF_960531495.2. Lineage (NCBI taxonomy): Eukaryota > Metazoa > Chordata > Actinopteri > Zeiformes > Zeidae > Zeus > Zeus faber. The sequence goes on from NC_137208.1 coordinate 9,384,951, forward strand.
CAACACAATTACTAAAGAAATCAGCAGACGGAGTTCAAAAAAAACAAAAAAAAAACACCAATAATTATAAGATAAAAATCATCAAAATTAAATGTGAATAAATGTGAGATTTTCCACTTTAAACAACCCCCAAACCCCACACTGGGGTGAAAGAAATCAAGGCGATATAATAATGCATCAAATAAAATAACGTCAATAAATCAAATAAAATGTAAATAAATCAAATCAAATAATGCAAAAACAGTGCATTTCCGTTTTTTGTTTTTTTTTTGTTTCTTTTTTTTTTGCAAATTCGGAAATTAAAATGGAAAAAAAAAAAAAAAATTTGCAAACAACTGCAGGCGACCGACTATTTCATGCAACAAATTCAATGAAATCACGGAGGGGGGGGGGGGGGGGGGGCAACATCATCATCATCATCAACAACAACAACAACAAGAGAAAACAATGAATCAAATCTAGTCCGAGAATAGAGAGCGATGAGTGTTAAGCTCCATGCAATGCGTGGATTTGAGGGGGGGGGGGGGGGTCAGACGCGCATAACCTCAGGGCTCCATCCACAAAAACGAAATGAAAGCCACAGAGACGTGGACGCGTCCCTGGGTCCGATTATCCCCCCCCCCCCGCGCACCATCCGCGCACACACGCGGACCAACAATAATAACAGTAATACCAACAATCCAACATTAATAACGGTGACTATTCTCGTCATGACGACGGCGGCGACGGACGCAGGACACCTACCGACGCCGTATTTCTCGTGTTCCGTGGGTATCCACATGTTCTCACGGGCGGCGCGTACAACAGTGCGTGCGGGGAAGACGAGCGTTCCGCGCGGTGTCAGGCATCCTCCCGCTCCGCTCCGCGCATTGTGTGGCTCGGCGAGGAAGCGGCGGCACCGACCGAGCCGGAGAGAGAGAGAGAGAGACAGAGAGAGAGAGAGAGAGACAGAGAGAGAGAGAGAGACAGAGAGAGAGAGAGGGAGAGAGAGAGAGAGAGAGACAGGCACGCCGCGAAGCATGCTGGGAGTCGTAGTCCCAGCCGCGCTGACGTAGCGCGGTGGTGGTAGTCGAATCGATTTTTTTTTTTTTTTTTTTTTTAACTATGAACATCATGTGTTTTTATGTGTTTATCTTTATTTATTTATGAAATTTAACATTTTTATTTATCTTATGATTGAGTCAAATATTATTGGATGTTGAAATTATATGTCCGTTAGGATAATAGTAATAATAATCATCATCATCATCATCATCATCATCATCATCATAAACCACAAATCATAAATCATAATAATAAATAGAATCATATCATTATATCACATATGATCATACATTAAATGATAATATAGTCAGTGATGGTTCAAACCTCTCTGAAAACTAGTAATAAAATCAATAACCTGTGAGGATCAGCATGTTGTTTGGCGCCGTATTTTCTTTTTCAATTATTATTATTTCATGTCTTTTATTTGACATTTTTATTTATCTCATGTTTGATTCAATTTCTATTGGACGATGAAATGATCTTTCAAGTCAGGTGAGGGTGCGCGCAACCCCTATGTTTATTCGTTATAGTCGTAAATAAATTAAAACTCTTTAGCCGGCTGTTCAAATCTCTCAAGCTGATAGATCCTAGGAGAAGCAATAAATTGATTGTAGATTGTAAATCTATCTTTAAAAATGTCTTATTTATTTATGGTTGTCGGCTGATTCGCTGCACATGCAGGAAGTAGAAGGCAGAACTTGATCAATTTGCGATGGATTTGATAATGCAGCGTAGCTAGTTGTGGTCAGTAATTTCTTGATATGGAGGAACATTCACAAAACAATACATCAGATAAAAAACAAATATCCACTACTTCCTCAATTGATTAGGAGAAGGCAAACTTTCTAGAAATGGTAATTTTTAGCATTTTTTTTTTTTTTGCAATGTGGAATGAAATTGTGGGACGTCAACTGTAGTGTAATCCACCCAACACAGATCGATGGATTGTTTCCACTTTAACTTGGGTCAAGCAGAGCAGGGGAGATGCAAATGCACACAAACTCACTAACTCACTCACTCACTCACTCACTCACTCACTCAGACACACACGCACGCACGCACACACACACACACACACACACACACACACACACACACACACAGTATATATAAGCGTTACATAGAGTCCTTCCACTAAGTCAAATCCATGAAAAATTCATGACATAGAGGAGGCAGCAGAGTGTTCCAAAGGACACTGGAAGTGTTGAAGACAGTGTTCTGCGTGTGGGCATGAAATATCAGATATTGATTTCGATTCTCAATCCCTTGACTTTCCTAGTTCTGAGCACAGGTCTAAACATGTTACTTCCCCCACCCCGCAGAAGTCAGGCTACAGAATACGGCGCTTCTTTCCTATATGTGTTTTATTCTTGCCTTTGTTTGTGGATATCCTTTCGTTCTTTCGTTCTTTCTTTCTTTCTTTCTTTCTTTCTTTCTTTCTTTCTTTCTTTCTTTCTTTCTTTCTCCCATGAGTAACTATTAATTATAAAATGATAATTAAAGTTGTAATCCACAAGAGTATTTGGTTGAAATCCTTGCACATGACTGAGACGGGGGAAAAAATGGTTATACTGGTTGTTAGTGGAGGTGAGCGTTAAAAGGGACCTATTGTTCTATTCCTTATTTTCTCTCATATTTATGATGTCACAATGTCGAATGTTCATATCGGACGTGGTCAAAGCGTCAAGTAATGAGGTAAACTAATGACAAATGAATCGCTGTGAACAAAACGCTGAGGCTTCCGACTGCTCTGTTCTCAATGGGTTTTTTTTTCTGCTCACAGCACGACCTGACGTCGGCTCGTCACGGATTTCTTTAAACGGCCGTCTGCTCCGCCCGATCCGCTGTGCGTTTCTCCCAACAAAACCAAAGAAAAAAAATTGTTTTTGTTGTACAGTAGATGTATTTATTTTGTATTATTTTCCGATGTTTTCATGAAATAAAGAGTCCCGGTACGTTAAGGTGCAGTCGGTGTTCCGCCCAAAGTCAGAACGAGGCCTTGTAGATCTAATATGAGTGAAGATTCAGCCACTGGATTGCTTATTTCTTGCCTCAAATCTGTTCAGAAACAGATTTTGGTGGACTGAGAAGGTGCAATAAGAGAAAGTTACGGAGTAAATAGGACAAAACCCCAAAGCCATGCTCAAACGCCATTGGCTCACAGAACCCGTGGCCTCGGGAGGGTGGCTCCACCCACTGAAACAGGGAACACAATGGATTTAGAGGCATGTTAGAATAGCTGTAATGCATAATCCGGGTGGTTTTTTCAGCAAAACAAATTTCAAAAACATGTTTTGGGGACCTTAGAGACCTATATCAACTTGTGTAAAAAGGAGCATAATAGGTCCCCTTTAAAAAAATGTTTTTATGTAAAGCACTTTGAATTGCATTTGTTTGCCTGAAAGGTGCTCTATAAATAAAGCTTATTTGATTTGAAAAAAGTGGTCACCCACATACATTATGACAATGCAGCCAGCACCTTTCTTTTTTTTTTTAAACAGCCATTCAATATAGGCCTATCTGTGTTACAATAGGCGTATGCTGTTTCCATTGTTGATGGCTGGGTCCTTCCTTCATATCTTTCATCGCAGTCCAACTACAATTTTGTGGCAATTTTGCCTTCCACACACCACCCGAGTGGTGTTTTCAGGGCCTTCCGACACAGAGACAAAGGGGATGGAGTTGAAAACACACCCGTTTTATTGTAGAGAGTGGGCAAGGTGGAACAAGCCCGGAGCAAATGGAAAACGTATGTGTGTGTGTGTGTGTGTGTGTGTGTGTGTGTGTGTGTGTGTGTGTGTGTGTGTGTGTGTGTGTGTGTGTGTGTGTGTGTGTGTGTGTGTGTGTGTGTGTGTGCGTGTGGGGATGGGGGTTTTACCTGTTGCTTGTTGAATTGGTCTAATGAGCGACAGACGTTGAGCCAGACTGGTCCTGGGTCCAATTACCTAGACCCAAGACAGGTGTGGTTGCTTCAACCACACCACCCCAACACCACAGTATCATCATCAAAAAATAAAAATAAAAAAAAATACGGATGCATTTTTGGCTGTCTGCTGACGGTATTTTAAACAGCGTTTCATTATTTTTCACTCCACCGGCAGTGGTGGTGATTCGGGCGGCGGTAGTGATGGGGTTTTGGGTTTTTGTGGTTTTGTGTGGCAGGTCGGGCGGGGGTCGCTTTGGGAGCAGCAGACACTCCACTCCACATGTGAATCAATCAGACGGGGAGAGAAGTAAGACGAGCGGCGGCTGTTAAGTCCTCCCCGGACAGAGACGAAACTCACAAGAAGATTCTTTATTCATCGCACACCACAACACATGCAATCATGCGGCGACGAACCCACACACACACACACACACACACACACACACACACACACACACACACACACACACACACACACACACACACACACACACACACACACACGCACCCTTCAAATGGCGGCCGGAGAAATGAGTTCTCTGCTTTTGATCCATCTTGGCTTGTCCTTCCTCCGGGGGGGGCCACCAGGAGCAGTGGGCAGCGTACAGCGACGCGCCCAGGGACCAGTTACCAGTGTCCATCGCTGGTCAGACGATGATGTTCTTTGGGTGGGGTTCCTTACTGACGTTACATGGAGGAAACCCCATGTGAGCACGGGGAGAACATGCAAACTCCACACAGAAAGGACCCCCGATCGGGAGACAACCCACCGACCGGAGCGCCGCGCCAAAAGAGCCCCAGGCGGGAATCGAACCGAGGGCCTTATTGCTGTGAGGCAGCAGTGCAATACCCTTGAACCCTTAAACTGGGGAAGGTTCTCCATCAGCGAGCGGCCACTACGCGCTACAACTTCCACGCCATTTATGCCCGCGGGGTTAATAGGAAAATGACATGGTAGACTTGAAAAGAAGGCAGTCAAGACTTCAAAACTTTAAAAAATTGCATATTTAAAATCATTCCCCACTGCGGTATGGGGGTGGTGTGGTTTGAGCAGCCACACCTGTCCTGGGTCTAAGTAATTGGGGCCCAGGATCAGTGTGGCTGCTCAAACCACACCACCCCCCCGCACCACAGCCACAAACAATAAAGCACACAAAAAAAAAATGGTGTATAGCTACGGTGATATTCTTCATACATGGAAAATCTGTCACTTATTTCAGGGACGAACACTGTGTCCTCGGCGCGTGACCCTGTCAGCCCAGAGGGTGGGGGGTGGTGATGGAGGGACCGCTGAAAGGGTGGAGATGATGAAAAGAGGGAGAGGAGAGTTGAGGCCAGAGGAGGGATGTCGGCGGCCTGACCAAGCTGCGGACGGATGGTCACGCCAGGTCGAGCCATCCAGCGCTCTGCATCTGCCATCTGTTCTTTCTTTCTCTCTCTCGCTCTCTCTCTCTCTCTCTCCTCTTTCCCTTTTGGGGAAACAGTGCTTCAGTGTATTCGCTGACACAATGAATTTAAATGTGCTCCTCCATGTGCCGTTGCCGTTGTTGGTGGCGGGGTCCGCCGCCGTCTTTCTTTCTCTCTCGCTCGTTTCTTCCTCTTCTTTTTCCCCCATCCTATCCATTAGCCCATGATAATTACAGTGCAACATTCCCATATTTGATACTTTTTTATGGAGATTTTAAATTTTGGGGGGTTTTATCGCACTTTTCTCAGCCAATCAAAGACTGTTGCCCTGGTTGCTGGAGGGGTCCGTGACTGACTTTCCTTCTTTCTTTCGTTCTTTCTTTCTTTCTTTCTTTCATCCTGAGTATGATTTCTAGCACCCTTACTAGTTCCCTTTCTCCCACTACTTCCATCGTTGGCGGCGGGTTACATCAGATGGGTCCATATGCTCCTGAAGCAGGGGGGGCCCCCAATCTGCGGCGGCCCCCGACGGAAGACGACGGAGGCCTCCGCCACAGACAGCGCCGCTGACCCAGATGGGCTCCGAGGATCGCTCAGCGTTTCCGCCGCTCCGTCGCCACCCTCCCTTCATGTCTGGCCTGTGGCCGCAAATAAACACAGCATCTGTGACGCATAAATCACAACTGGTGCGGTGGGGACAGAAGTGCAGAACAAGAGGAGAGGAGAAGAAGAGTTGGGAGGGAGAGAGAGAGAGAGAGAGAGATAGAGAGAGGGGGGAGAAAATGGAGGAGGGGAACACAGACGAGGAAAAGGGGCGGAAGAGCGGAAGATTGGGGAGGAAGAGGGAGGACGAGAGCAGGCGCCCTGTGGAGGAAATCAGGTGGTTTTCACGCCGACCTTTAGTCCCGAACGGAACCGGGAGTCGGGAGTCGCATCCGGGGAAGGGATGAGTCCGCCGGCGTCCCTTTCGGGTCGACGACGTGGGGGCGCGCGTGCCCGACGAGCCCCTCGGGTCTTCCAGTCGGTGGGCGGGCGAGCGAGCGAGAGAGAGAGGGATGGAGAGAGAGAGAGAGAGAGAGAGAGAGAGAGGGAGAAGAGTGAGCGAGTGAGTTTTTTCGGGTTAGATCATTAAGTTAAGATAAGATAAGATAAACCTTTAAAATGTACATTGTTCCAGCAGCAAAAAGGGGACAGCGGAAAATAGAGAGCATTTAAATATATATATAAAAATGAAAAAAAACACCATAAATAGGAACCAGAGTAGTAAGGATAGTACTGAGGATTAAATGAATGTGAGTATAACGGGTGCGAGGCATTTGGTGCAATTTGCATCGAATGTGATTGATTTGCAGGCGCTGCATTCCACCGAAATGAATAACTGGGACGGAATCGAGCGCTTCCTGTGAGCGTTCCGCTCCTCGCTCACCAGACGTCCTCGCTGGAAGAGACGAAAAAAAACTGAGCAAATCCCCTGAGCGAGTGACTCATCGGGCACCTCGGGCTGCAAAATTACAACTTCACCCGACCACTTCACCACCGACCTTGAACAGCGTTTCGACAGCGACACGCCGCTCCGCCGTCCTGAGGAATATCCCATCCGCCAACTTGTTTAGTCTCCCCCGGCGTTGGGGAGATGGGCCGTCGCGGTTGTTATTACGTTTTAAGCATCGGACCGCAGCGTTCGTGCTTGCCTTGAGTCACCGCTCTGAAAGGAAATGAAAACAAAAACAAAAAAAAAACGAAAAACAAAAAGAAACACAGGACGCGCCCTCTCATTTCTCATGGCCGACCTCCTTGAAACGAAAGGAGGCGAAAACAGCGTCATCCTAATAACACCCCCCCCCCCCCCAACAATAACAAATGGATTACACTCGGACTCAGGCTGTTTTCGCCGGTGCGGTCGGTTGTGAAAGCGACGCCATCTCCCTCCTCCGCTGCGTCTTCCTCTCTCTCAGGGGAAGGGGGGGGGGGGGGGGGGGGGGGCGGCGCTCCGCCTATCATCTCCTCTCAGCACTAGAATTTTGATTTAATTCGCACCAGGAAGCGTAGGTCAACATATGCCTCCGCCAGCTCACACGCAGCGGGCAATATCCTCCACTCAGACGGAAAACGACATCTAAATATAGCAGCGGAGATAGACGGCTGTACTCCGGGCGGGGCGGGGCCAGCGTGGAGCCACTGTATGAGTAAATTAGGTTCTAGCGGAGCGTTTATTTCACTGTAAAGAAGCGACGGCCTTGGTTGTTTTTTTGGGGGGGGTTTGTTTTTTTTTCTCCTCGGTTTTCTCCTCGACGGCACACTTGGCACACGCCGGCGTCGCTTTGGGGGCGGATTAGGCGTCTGCTTGTTCTATACGGCGCGTGTAATGCCCTCTTAAGATATAATCCAGCCATAAAAGACCTATTCATATTCGCGCCGTGTGCCGCGTGTGAGGGAACGCCCGCTCGCACACACACACACACACACACGCACACACACACATGTGCACGCGTACTTATACATGTTCGGTTCACACATGTATGAGACCTATTTCCCGCTCTGTCATTTCTAGATCACAGGAGCCCTGTAAGGCAGAGAGATAGCGGACGAGTAATGGAAGTGGTGGCCCCGGCGAAAGTGTGGAACTGAGAGATAAGCTCTCTGTCTCTCTCTCTCTCTCTCTCCCTCTCGCACACACACACACACGCGCACACACTCGCGTGGATGGGGTTTGTCGGGTCATCGAGGAAAAAACCTTCACAATGGAGATTAGTTGGGATTACGTCGACTTAAAAGTTGTAAGAGAGGTATTTTTTTGGAATCATGAGTACATGCATTCGAAACACATCACCTACTTGAAGTCGCTTATGAACGATTGAAAAACAACGTTTCGGATGGCGAGGACCCTACATTTTTTCCCTTTCCAGCCACAAAGGCGCACGCAAACGCCGGGGTTGGCGACGGTGGCAGATACAAACCGTGACCGGCGTCCCGCACAGTGCATTGTGGGATACGCCGGACCACCCAATCACATTAAAGCGCTCTTTATCAATTTTGTAAAAAAAATAAAATAAGCTCCTTTCGTCGAGCTCCCTTGTTTTACCTTCATGAAATATATATTTTTGTGGAAGGTCTTGGAATAGACTGTGATAGTTCACAGTTGTACGTGGAAGCGCGCAGCTTTGCGTTTTTCAAAGTGGAGTGAAGCTCTTGGTGGAGATGCGAGTGAGGCTGGGAGCAGCTGTGGGTGATAGCAGTTTAGAAACTCCACACATTTCCCCCTCCGTCTCCTCTGGGCTTCACTTCAAACCTTGTTTTGGCTGGATGTATAAATAGACCTTTCCCATCTTCCCGCTTAGTGCGGCATCAAGAGAGAATACACCAAGGACACCTTCCCGTAAGACAAGATAGATACACGGTGGGAGAAAAAGGAGGATTCAGAAGCAATGAAAGATGATTCCCCGGAAAAAAAAAAAAAAAAAAAAATGAATCCCTGTCACCTGCGAGCATCCGCTCCGGGAATCAAAAGGTTGAAAAAACGAACGAAAGCGTGTTTATCTCGTTTAACCGTATCTCTGATATGCAAAAAAACATTAACTATATGAAAGAAAAAAAACTCCCAAATCGCTGAGGGGGGATCAAGATCCAATTACTTTTTCATGTTCGTTCCCAGCTGCTGTGCAGCATTTAAATATACAATAAAAAACCTGTTGCTATGTTTTCCTTTCTTTTTGCATTTACTAATCATAAACGAGGGAAATGCTGCGCCGCGTTTGGCTGTTATTATGACAGACAGAAAGAGAGAAAGAGAGATAGAACCAGTGTTTCATTATTTTACTGTTTACATTATACATTATTTTACATTGCAATTTTTATTATATTATATATTAATTAGTTTAATTTCATTATTATATTTTCATTATTAATTATTTTTTCTTTTTATTATTATTATTATTATTATTATATGTATTAATTAAATTAACAACACTTGTCTTTGGTCTCCATCTTCTTAGAAGAGCAAAACAAGTGTGAAAAATGAGACATGACAATAAACACAACAACCATTCCGATCCCATTGACTTTAAAACAACATGGCGACGGTTCGCACTGACTGTAATGAACCAGTCTATTTACACATTCGCCAAGAAAAGCCCGAACTCGACACTTAACATATAGTGCACATATATATATATATATATACAGAAGAAAAAATACTGTGAGTGGCTCCCGGCCTCATGGTAACATTGTGCAGGGCCCCAGAATCGGCTCCTATGACTACTGTATGTTACAGTGAATAAGAAGCTCATCCCACCCCAGCTTCCATGCTGTTGCACACTGTTGGCGCAATATTACAATATAATGCCCACCTGCCCCCACCCCACCGCCACCTCCACCACCCACACCCACCTGCTGGTGTATAAACATGCACCGATAACGCATGCAACACACACAAACACACACACACACACACACACGCACACACACAAACAGAATCAGAGGCGTAACAGATGGCTGTCATAAATCTCTGCATCCACGAGTTGAAAGCAATAGGTGTCAATAACTCCCCCCCACCTACACCCCCACCAGCTCCCACCACCACACCACCTACCCGCAATCCGCTCCGACATACACGCTCATCGTCAACTGTCAGAAACAAAGACAAAAAAAAAAAAAAAAAGAAACGAGGCAAGCGCTAATTTAACGGTTAGTTTTCCCTTTTTGCGAAAGTCGAGCATCTTCAAATCCACAAACTGGCGACCGCAAAATGAGGCCATGTTTTTTATTTTTGTATTTTCTTTATTTTTTTTTTGGGTCGTGATGTGCTGCTCGCCGGGCCCGGTGGTCTGTGGGTGGAGGTGTGAGGGACTGTCTGTGCTGCGATGACTGGAGGGACTTAGCCACCCCACCTACAGGCCTCTAATCCAGACGCCGAGGCCCGCGAGCAGGTGTGCTGGTAATTTGTGTTTTCCTGCGACGGCGTCTGCCATGCAGGTCTGTCATTATCACGCTGGGTGTTTACACGCAGGGCTAATACCCGAAAGAAAACCCATGATGACATCTCTAAGTGTCACCTGGGATAACGTTTGGGCTCCCCCCCCCCCCACGCCGGGATGAAGGAACACACTGTAGTTACAGGTTGTTGTTGGTGTTTAATCGATGGAATAACAAGTGAGTGTCGAGGTCAGGCGTTATTAAAAAAAATGCATAATAACACATTTCCTAATTTTTACTTGATGAAATATATGATCCTATGCGATCTCATTGATTTCTGAGAGAGGGAGAGAGAGAGAGAGAGAGAGAGAGAGAGAGAGAGAGAGAGAGAGAGAGAGAGAGAGACGGTGTCGTTTGAGTGGGCTGGTTAATGTGTTGATATTTGTTTGTGTGTGTGTGAGCATGTAGGTGTGTAGGATATGTACAGTACAGTGTGTGCTTGGTTGATGTGTTTCTGTGTGTGTGTGTGTGCGTGCGTGTGTGTGTGTGTGTGTGTGTGTGTGTGTGTGTGTGTGTGTGTGCGTGATTTGAAGCTTTTGTATGCGTGTGTGTGTGTGTGGGTGAGCTTCGGTCTGAGGCAAAGCAGGTGTTTGTGTGCGTGTGTGTGTGGGTGTGTGTGGGGGGTTGGTTCATTGGTTAATGTTTGTGTGTGTGTGTGTGTGTGTGTGTACTCTTTGTTTGTGTGTGTGTGGGTGGGTGGGTGAGTCGGTTCATGTGTTGATATACTGTATATATGTGTGTGGATGTGTATGTGCGTGTGGGTGTATGAATTGTTTGTGTGTGTGCATGTGTACGATGTGTATGTGTGTATTTTTCGAGTGTGTGGGTGTGTGGATCAGTACACGGTGGCTCGTCCCGTCACAGGCAGCAGCAGCAGCAGTTGGAGATGAAGACGGACGAGTCAACCGAATTATAAATCACAGCAGGTGATGAAGCAGCCGCGCCGTGTTTACCTCCAACACCGCAATGATGGACGGCATCTCCGGTTCAAAATGATTGTTTAGCGTTGTTTTTGTTTGTTTGTTCGTTTATCATTTTTTAAACCTAGCAGTAGTGATGCGCACTTCCTCAGAACCCCCAAAAAATAGTAGAATATTCCACCATGTGTGAGAATGCATGGGTGTACAGGTGGATGCCTGGTGCTGCGATGCAATGATTATCATTTTAAAAAGCTTGACAGTCAAAAAAATATATATATATAATAATAATAATAAATACATACATACATAAACAATAATAATAATAATAATAATAATAATAATGATAATAATAATAATAATAATAATAATAATAATAATAATAATAATAATGATGATTATAATAATAATAATAATAATAATAATGATTATAATAATTATATGTAAAAAATAGAATAAAAAGTCAAGTCAAGATAAAATGGAAAAAAATGCCAAATACAGTACAAGACAGAAATAGTAAACTATCAAAAAAATATACTGAATATACAAATGCTATTCTATATTATTTGTACAGGATAGGTTATTGGTAGGGGCAGAAAATGTAATTCTAAATGACTATGTATTCACTGTGCTGACTCTAGATACACAGCAAATTGGGTTTTATTTGTGTGGTGTTTGTATGAGTGTGTGGGTGTGGATGCATCTGTGTGTGTGTGTGTGTGGCTACAAATAATGTGTGGGCATGTATGTGTACTTCCACTGCAGTTGAAGTGCAGCGAGGCGCAGATGAAAGCTGGCGAAGGGAGGCACTGCGCTTTTTTTGGCACAGTGGGAGAGACACAAGGCTGTACTGTGATAACCTTCTGATGGGTGTAGGGGGTGGGGGTGGTGGGGCCTGGAGGGTGGGAGGCTGTGACCTACCAAACCACTCACTGCTTGTGCCGAAATGGAGAAATGCAGGTAAAGAGACTGTAGATGGGGGCAAGGAGAGAGGCAGATGGCGTATGGGGGTGTGTGTAGGTGAGATAAAGCCACAAAAAGATAGATAGATGGATGGATGGATGGATGGATGGATGGAGGGGTGGATAGATGGAGGGATGGATGGATGGAGGGGTGGATAGATGGATGGATGGATGGATGGATGGATTTAAGATGTGAGTTTTTGTAAAGGGAGAAATTAGCAAAGGGAGGCAAAGAAAGAAAAACAAGCAGCCGGAGAAAGCAACAGACAGACAGACAGACAGACAGACGGACAGACAGACAGACAGTGCTCCAGACTGCAGCAGACACATCAAAACCACCTCTGTTCTAAATGTCAGAGCGGCTGGACAACAGGCCATATTGCCCTTCAGAGTCACCTCCGTCAGGCCTAGCGGTTTGATACAGGGCAAGCAATACACTAAACACAAGGTTTGGAATATGTTTGTCCACCGCAACATTGAGCGATGGAGTGGATGGGTCAATGGGTGGAGGGACGATGGACGAATGGACGGATGGCTAAATAGATGGATGGCCAGATGGGTATGGGGATAAAAGGGGGAGATGGGTGGATGAATGGGTGGATGGATGAGTGAATTGGTGGATGATGGATGGGTGGATGGGTAGAGGGATGGATGGGTGGATGGCTGGCTGAATAGATCGATGGACAGATGGGTATGGGGATAAAAGGATGGCGGGAGAGATGGATGGGTGAATGGGTGGAGGGACGGATGCATGGACGGATGGATGGATGGGTGGGTGGGTGGGTGGGCGGGTGGGCAGACAGACGGATGGGTGAGTGGATACAGTAGCTGCATGGATGGATGGATGGCTCAGTGTTTGGCCGGCTGGATGGAGAAATGGATGGAAGAATGGGTGGAGGGATGGATGGGCGGATGGTCAGTGGGATGCATGCAGCATTCATGCTGTATTGGAGGGATTGTGAGCGATTGACCAAAACAGAAAGGAAAAAAAAGAGAAAGAGAGTGAAGGAATTAACAACAGTTATAGGCGGTGCAGCCGAAATAACCAGCCTTGTGGTTCCCTCCCTTTGTTTATTTCTCCCTTTACTGAAACTCACATCTTGAATCCATCCATCCATCCCTCCACCCATCCATTCCTCCATCCATCCCACCACTCATTCATCCATCCCTCCATTCCATCCACCCATCCTTCCATCTACCCATCCAACCCTACATCCATCCATCCCTCCACTGGTCCCTCCAGCCACCCATCCATTCCTCCATCCTTCCACCCGTTCATTCATCCGTCCATCCACCCACCCAGACACTCCTCCATCCTTCATCCAGCTATCCACCGCTCCATCCATCTATCCATCTTTTTGTGACTTTATCCCACCTACACACACCCCCATACCCCCATCTGTCTCTTTCCTTGCCCCCATCTGTCCATGTGGGCGGTGCCTTCATTCCCGACGCTCCAATCATCTCGCCGCTCACTCATCCCTCAGACGGAAGGAAATAGACGACGCCCAACGCGCCTGACCAGAGTCGTGAAGGTGCCGGGGAGGGGGCCCGTGCTGAGGCATCGTTTACTGTTTATTAAAGTTTTACTCTGAACGTCTGCTCCCCGGTGCGGAAAATTGGGAGACTCCTCCAACGCCAATAAAAACAAAACTACACGGCTTGAGCGGTGCCGACGGCCCGTGGGTGGCACCGCCGGCGTCTATCCAGGAGATAATAAAAATACAAACAAAAAAAAATAAAAATAATGGAATTCTCTCCCGCTGACCTTGTGTTTGTGCTTGTTTTTATGGGTCATCTCTATTTACTCGAGTATGTTCATTTCTTCCCGATCTTAGAGTCATCCTGGACGTCTCCTCCCCGGTCTCTCCCGTCTCTTTCTTCCCTGTTCTGCCTGTCGATATGTCTCTCCGCTCTTGCAGTTTCCCCCGTGCCCTCTCCCTGTCTCTCTCTTCCCCCTCGATCGCTATCGGAACGGACGGCGCTGATTCCCTGCAGATATGCAGCTGTCAGCGTGGCGGCACAACCTTCGGAAAGCCCTACTTCAGGCCGCCATGTTTCACCAGCTCTTAATCCATCCCATCAATAACTGCATGTGACATGGAGGACTCCAAAACGAACCGTGAAAATCAATGATAGATAGATAGATAGATAGATAGATAGATAGATAGATAGATAGATAGATAGATAGATAGATAGATAGATAGATAGATAGATAGATAGATAGATAGATAGATAGATAGATAGATAGATAGATAGATAGATAGATAGACAGATAGATAGATTTGAAAGGACACTGATAAATGAATGGCTAGATGGATGGATAGTGCAAAGAGTGGACAAATGGACTAATGGTTGAAAGGAGAAAATGGATGGATGGATGGATGGATGGATAAAGGGATGGATGGATGGATGGATGGATAAATGGATGGATGGATGGATGGTGGAAAGAGTCGTTATATTTTGAGGGATATGACGTCTTTGCATGTTGTGGCTCTACCTCCAAGCTGAGCCATGTAATGTGCTTCGACACAGGGCCTGATAAGGCGCCGACACGCTGATACCAAGCTCAGTCCTCTGGCACCTCAGGCCGAGCCATGATGCTTTGAACACACACACACACACACACGCACACGCACACGCCCACACACACACACACACACACACACACACACACACACACACACATACACATGCCTGTGAGCGCTCACACCACATGCATGTACAAATGCACATGCAGACCTATGATGTGCGTTTCTTTGATCTCCACGCTGCCGTGCACACATTACCGGAGCGAATTCTTGGTTGAGCTCATCGGATGGGGGAGCAAAAAAATGTGGAAAATTGCGAATTCTCCAGAGGTGATGCAGAGAAAGCTTTATTATACATGAGAAAAGGGGTGCAGGGGGCTCCGGCAAGGGGATTCATGGATGCTCGTATTTATCCAAAAGAATGCATTTTGGTGTCGGTGGCATTCTACATACATTTTTAGTTATGGCTTCACTGAAGGACGTAACATTGTGAATACCCTATTGAAGCCCAGGCGAAGAACTCTGGAGAGAGATACATCATGCTGCAAGCGGCAAGACAAACACACACACACACACACACACGCACGCACACACACACAATACAATACAATAGAAACACAAGGACGCTCAAACATTGTGTCTGTGCAACAACCAGCAATCAATAAATGAAGGCAGGAAAATAAACAAAAACACATGTTGAGAGAGAGGGAGCAGCGGGGGAAAAGAGTGAGGAAAAGAGCGAGAGAGAGGTACACGTATGGGTACGTCTCATCGACTCTGAAACAGACGCAGACAAAGGACAAAGGAATACCTTACACTCCCTGTTTCCCTGTATGCTGTGTGGCGTTTTGCGGGTGGAGGAATGGATAGATGGATGGATGCACAGATGCATGGATGCATGGGTGGTTGAATGGACAGATGAGCGAGTGGAGGAATGGATGGGTCTACGAATGGATGCATGGATGCATGGGTGGATGCATGGACGGATGAATGAGTGAGTGGAGGAATGGATGGATAAGTGGATGGATGGATAAGTGGATGTGGAGATGGGTGAATGGGTGGAGGCATGAGTGGAGGAATGGATGGATGGATGGATGAGGCGGGGATGGAAGGATTGATGGACACTGTAGATAGATGGATGAAGGAATGGGTGTATGGATGGATGAGTGGATGGAGGAATGGATAGATAGATAGATAGATAGATAGATAGATAGATAGATAGATAGATAGATAGATAGATAGATAGATAGATAGATAGATAGATAGATAGATAGATAGATAGATAGATAGATAGATAGATAGATGGATGGATGGATAGATAGATAGATAGATATGGATGGAAGAACAACAAAATCACATGGACAGAGGGGGCGAGCGA
>NC_137208.1:9406086-9513586 GCF_960531495.2 Zeus faber
CAAGTTCCAATCCCTTTAATTACCTGTTCACTCCTGTAATCTTTTCCCCTCAGACCGATGGCTTTACACACCCAGGCGTATTTGTTTACGTGGCGGCTGGGCCTGCAGAATGGAGCGGCAGGAAAATAGAAGGAGAATAGAAACCGTGTGGGAGTTCCCAAGCCAACTGAGTCAGAGAAACTCTGAGAATTAGGGTTGTTTCCTTTTTTGAAAAGATGACCAGGGCATCACCACCTACGGGCCTGCTCTCATTGTCTTCTACTTCTTCCCCGTTCCTCCGTGGGGTACACGCTGACGGACAGAGACATTGGAGCCGTCGCCTTTAAGCTCTAATACAGTATAGCTTTGTTGCTTTCTGTTGCACTTTAACCTTTTACCCATGTCCTATTGTCCGTTTTTACACGTTTATTCCTCAGTGTGTAGGCAACAGTCCGACTGAGTGTGTAGTTGGGATTCGAGTCCCAAACAACCCAAAGCGTGTGCAGGTTCGAGTGCTGCCATGTTTAAATGTGAAGGCCGGTTTTAAATCTTGATTCCAAATCACGACATCTGCAATGTCTTGATCCCTTTCTATATTTTCATTGATATGATTTCATTCCTCTTGGCTTTTATATGTTTTTTTTATGAATCATCGAAAGCACTTTGAGTTGCCCTTGTGCATGAAAGGTGCTTCACAAATAACTTGCCTCGTATAGGGATCTAGTTGAATCACCGTCGTTCGGTCCAGTAGGAGAAAGCAAACAGCACAAATCCATGCACGAAATAAATCATTTCTCAAACCGAACGCGTATCTGAAAGTCAGAGCGACAAGGCTGACGGAAAGCGAGTAAAATCGATTTCGGTACCAAGCTGATGTGCTAAATGAATTCATTCGCTGGGGGAGGATTGGGAATAACTCTGTGCACTCCCAGGTGATGGAAAACTCTCGCAGCACGTCGAGGCCGAGGCACACGCTGAGGGGCAGAGCACTTACGAATTTGGAGGATTCCTGCTTTCTGACATACTGTACATTGGCGCGAAATCCACCTTGTAAATCCCGGAAGAGGTCAGGTCCTGCCGCAGCCCGGCATTACGCGCTTCCGTGCCCGGAGTCACGAAAATGAATCCGTTGAATGGGCTGCAGGATAACAATGAACACCAATATGGCTTTTCCTCATCATGAACGAGCCTTTGAGCCAACTCGTGAGCAACCCCAGCAGAGTGCTGCTCGGGCTTGGCGAGGGAAACGTTCTCTCATGTAGCGCAGTGAGTTATCAAGGCGCATGTTAAAGTGGTAAGCCATAAGATTATTTTGTTAAAAAAAAATAATAATAATCCCATTTTTTGATATTTTAAAGTAAATGGCACTATTGAAGAAATATCCCCTCAATGAACTTGCGTTATGCATGTGTTCCTCAATACGCTGCATCTATTGTTGGCCCCCACTCTCCCGGCGAGAGTGCAGAGGTGAATTTCGGCGCCCCGGGATGAGAAACATCTCCATCGAATTCACCAGAAATAAAACAAATGAAGTGATCGTAATAAGGCAAACTTGGCAGAATAGAACGGTCCGGCTACACGGAACGGTCCGGATGTTTGAAATGGAGTTCTGGAAATTCTGTTGAATCCACCCAACACGTAGGACCTTCTGGATTTCCACTTTAACATTACATATGATGCACTAAAATGCCACGTTGATACATCAACTGATGACCAGTAGGCATTCTGACACATGGTAGGAACAGAGGTTGAGCTACAGGGAAAGACATCCAATAAAATACTGTGAGATACAGCTGACGCAAACAGAGCGTCTGGTGTTTTGTGAATTTATCCGCCATTGTTGAGCGTTGGATCCCTTTTGGATCGTTAAGAGCGCTGATGGACCAAGGACAAGGCTGGTAGAGGAGGCGCGTCTGCTGACAATCCTAATTCTAGAGTCACATGACTTCCACATGCCCCCAAACGTGCTTTACTTCTGGACACACTTCACATTAAAGCAGTTCCTAAATATAACATTTCTCGCCGAAGACAGCACAATACTTCTGCTCTATCGTCACTTTAACTGCCGCGGACGCTCCGCTGTTCTGACAGCGTTTTTATTTTATTTTTTTGGCGCTATCCCGCCATGAAACACTGTGTTCTCGCTTCGGTTGCTGCCTGCGTTTTATAGTCACGCACTGAAACAATAAATTCACTCTTTGTCCCTGAGAATGCATTACTAGGGACAAGCTTGGCAGTTTCTTTTATAACCATTTCCGATCAGACCTAGTTGTTCAGTCAGTTGTCTGGCGAGCGCAGGTGCACACGCTCTACATGCTGCTGGGAACAGTGACAGCCCAATGCATGAAGTGAAGGCGCACCCACGCACCCAACACACACACACACACACACACACAGACAGTAGAAGTTCAATAGACTATACTTGTTTATAATAATAATGTTTTTTATTCAATATAAATAAATAAATACATACATACATATTCAAAAATAAATAATTTCACAGGATGTTAGTGTTTTTAATATTTTTACATTAAAACAATATAATGGTAAACAATAAGTTGGAGAGGAGTTTAGAGCTAAACATATGAGATTAAACCGATATTATTACCTTATTGGATAAATTCTACAACTCTACATGTTGCATTTCACGTCAGAGGTCAACTGTGGTGTGGGGATGGTGTGGTTTGAGCAGCCACACCTTACCTGGGTGTAGGAAATTGGGGGCCCAAGATCAGAGTGGCAGAGTACCTGTTGCTCATTAGACCAACCAGTGAGCAACAGGTATGCAAAATCCCCATCCCCACACACACTCAGGAGAATGCCCCCATCCCCACACACACTCAGGAGAGGAGCCCTTGTCATGAAACATGTCCATCTGCTCCTGGGCTTATTCCAACTAGCCCACTCTCTACAACAAACTGGTTTGGTTTGTCTTCAACCTCGTTGTCTTTGTCCCTTCCCAGTGCCGGAGTGTCCCTGTTCATGTGCCAGTGTGGCAGTTTCACCGACCACACGCCACCCAAGTGGCGTTGTCAGGGACCTCCGGCGCAGAGACACAGACAAGAGGGTTTCAGACACCAGTTTGTCGTAGAGAGAGGGCCAGTTGGAATAAGCCCAGGAGCAGATGGACATGTTTCATGACAAGGGCTCCTCTCCTGAGTGTGTGTGGGGATGGGGGCTTTACCTGTTGCTTGTTAGACCAACCAACGAGCAACAGGTATGCAGCCACTCTGATCCTGGGCCCCCAATTACCTAGACCCAGGCCAGGTGTGGCTGCTAAAACCACACCATCCCCACACTACATCAACACTGTTAGAAATGTTGTTTTACATTACTCAAACTATGAACTAATGGTGGTGATGGAAACTTGGCTGTTGATGGGAATGAAACCTGTAAACACAGGCAAAGTTTATTTGAAGGTAACTTTTCAATACACAGTCAAGATTTGTATTGGGAGAGAGCACAGAACACTGTGAGCTGTTTATATACTGGTTTATTTTCTAGTGTGCAGCACCTGATGCTGTCTGCTCTCTGTTGGAGGGATGTTATCCCAAATGTGTGATTGTTTGTCAGATTTCTGACAACTCAGCCTTTTGTCCAATTTCTTTGGACTCCAAAATATGATCCATTAGTGGTGAACACGGTATTGCAGGGTGGCCTCTATCCTGATTTTAGACCACCCCGTGAGGCTCA
Source organism: Zeus faber (assembly GCF_960531495.2). NCBI lineage: Eukaryota > Metazoa > Chordata > Actinopteri > Zeiformes > Zeidae > Zeus > Zeus faber. The sequence goes on from NC_137208.1 coordinate 9,409,759, forward strand.
TTTCAATTTTCAGTGAAGTGGATATATATCATAAGCAACTACACATATAAAGAAAACACTGAACTAAATCTAGAACATTTACATTTACTTCCAGATATGTGTTTTGTGCGTGTGTGTGTGTATACGTCTAACCTTAAAATTAGGTCATTTTCAAGATCATCAGAGTTCAGCACATCCCTTCCTTTCCTAAACAGCCTGCAGGCAAGATGTTGCCCTCAGAATAAATTTCCCAGTGTGGAGGACAGCTGCACAGACTGGTTCTCCAGACAACAGTAGCATTCATGTCTGCATCTGTCTACCGGCTCTTCAAAGGATACCTTTACTGGCACTGTTTGGGATTTGCGTCATTTTCTTTTATTCCGTTTGTCAAAGCTATAATGTTGGAAATAACAATTGGTTTAAGACTTGGGTCATTCCGACAATAAGGTTCCTTTTAAGTACCTATGATATTATACTGTATAATTTGTGTAAAATGTGATCCAACGCTTATACTACAAGGACTTTCATGCATAGTTGTACCCCTTCCAGTCCTCGAAGTGGCCCATACTCACCGGTACGCAGTCCCGGCAATTCTACGTTTTACTCTTTGGTGTACCGTGATTTTTTCTCGCGCTCTCTGTTCTGCCCTCTCAAGTAGACAAATCAAGTGGAATCATATTGTAAAACATAAAATATAGGACGAAGATAAAATACACTATAACCTTTACAGGTGAACATAATTTGACCTTCTCTAAACTTTTGAATGCACATGTCCAACTGTTCAGTGTTTCAGTACTTTTTGCACAACTTGCTGTTCTCTAACAAGGAGCTGAACGGCAAAATTCAAAACAGGTGTTTGATCCATGAATTGACCAATACATTTCCTGGTTCAATTAGAATTGGCATTTAAACAGTCCTCTTCATTATGCTGTTCACATTTTGACATGATGAGACCAAGACGACACCTAACAGCTGATCAACATTAGCTCGCCGTTGCGAGGTTTCAAACAGGATGTTCTCAGAGGGAAGTGGCCACTGAGCTGAGAGTGTCACAGAGTGTCATCAGCAGGTTGCAACAGAGATACAAAGAGACTGGAAGAGTCACAGAAAGGCATAGAAGTGGACGTCCTTTGGCCACATCCCACACTGGTGACCGCTTCATTGTGAACAGTGCCCTGCGGAACCGGATGTTGAATGCCACTCAACTCCAGGCACATTTAAGGGAGGTGAGAGGCACCCAAGTGTCACATCAGACAATTCAAAACCGTTTACATCAGCGTGGTCTGTGTGCTAGACGACCTGCAGGGTAGCTCTAAATTCTAAAAATATAATGGAATATGGCCGACACATGAAACTTGTGCTTGACTGTATTGTACTTCTTCGTTTTAACTCTAGGTGGTGCTACTGTCTTGAACAAGGCAGCTTCTCCACAAAACAAGAGCAATCAAAGAACGAGAATTCAACAACGTTAGCATGTCCAGAAACACAGTTGTGCAGCAAACAAAGACTTGTCAGCTAACTTAAAACATCAAGTGTCAGATAAAGCTTGTGCTATTGATTTTTACTCGATTGCATGTGATGAGAGCACAGATGCCACAGACACCGCACAGATATACATTTTTTTTGCAGGGAGTTGACAATAACTTTTGCATTACAGAGGAGCTGCTTGATCTTAGGAGGCTAAAGGGCACAACAGTGGGTAAGGACATTTTTGAAGCTGTGTCTGATGCAATTGACAAGATGGGACTAAAATGGGACAAGCTGTGTGGAGTTACAGCAGATGGAATGGCCTCTATTGTGTGCGCCAAGGTGCAGGAGAGTGGAGGTAAGGCTGTAAGAATGCACTGTATCATCCACCAGGAAGCCCCCTGTGCCAAGACAGCGCAGCTTGTCTTGGCACACTGTTGTGAAAGCTGCAACATAATTCGAGCACGAGGGCTCTACCACAGAGAATTTCAAGCTTTCCTGTCTGATGTCGATGCTGAATACAGGGACTTACTCTCCCATTCTGATGTGCGCTGGCTAAGTCGCGACTCCATGCTGCAGCAGTTTTATTCTCTGAGATCAGAAATCGACCAGTTATTGAAAGAGGAGGACCAACCTCTTCATGAGCTGAGTGACCCTCTATGGTTCGCAGACCTGGCTTCTTTAGTTGATCTTATCATTTAAAACACACTGAACTACAAGGAAAAGACCAGCTTGTACCACAACTTTTTGCGCACATGAAAGCATTCTGTGTGAAGCTTCGTCTGTTTGAGACACATCTACACAACTGCATGTTGGGCACCTCCCCACGCTGTCTGAAATCAAATTTGCTTTTCCAAAGGCCAAGCTTTCTGCTAAAAAGGGGAAATATGTGTCTGTGATCACATCTCTCATGACAGAATTCAGCCAGCGCTTCCAAGATTTTTCTCTCATTGAGAAAGAAATCAAGCTGTTCTCAACTACCTTCCTGATGGATGCCGAAGAAGCGGAAGAGAGTCTGCAATTAGAACTTATTGAAATGGAGTGTGATAATTCTCTGAAGAATCAACATCAGCTTCTCTCCCTACCCAACTTCTACCGGAGCTTGGAAAAGGCCAGGTGTCCTCTGATGAGTCTGTTCGGCTCAACATACATACTTCTCAACCACCAAACTTACTCACTGCTCCCACTGACTGTAACCCTGTTCCCATTATAGGTGAGCTACAAATATATTACACAGTATTCATGTGTTAATAAGCCCAATTACTTAATAAATTAAGTCAATTTAAGTTGATTACATTTTCTAACAAAAGTTAGAACAACAAGCCCAATAACTTATTTGCATAACAAGTGTAGTTTCTTGTTGTCGATGATGTGTTGATGAAGTAGGACTCACAGCTGACTCTGACTTGATTATAATATTACGTTTATTACAAGGAAGAACAGCATCAAACCAGACTTGCCATGGATGTCTGGAAGAGAACAGAAGTCAAATGTGTTCCCTCCCGAATGGAACTAGGGTGTGTCCTTCATACTTGTACAGACACATGTAGCCCATCTCATTCCAATCTATGGATCACAGTTCAGCTGACTGACATACATCTAAGCACATTCCACCTCCCTTATCACTGGGCCCCCCGGCAATGGGCTCTCGAGAACCCTGGCAACATCTGTTAGTAATTATATTATACAATGGGGACTTTCTAGGGACCCCAAACATTATAGACACCTCACAAGCATGAAATATTCCCATCTCCTTTTCCCCTTATTTGTCACCCTTTATACAGGGCTGTAAAGGGGGATCACCATCCTGACTAAGAAGCAATCTGAGGCTGCTGTTTTGAGAATGTGCTGCCAACCATTTTTGTAACAACATAAAGGAAAACTTGTGAATGGAAAGCTTTGATGTAGGCTGTTTTTTTCTTTAAGCATATTCAATTGTCAAGCAAAATTAAACTGCATTTGATTGACTTTGCTAACTTTAATACGCTAGAAGTGAGGCAATATACCTCACCTCTAGTGAGTGGTCCTTCGCATATCTTTCTGTATGTCGCGAGTGAAAAAAGTTTGGACACCCCTGCTCTAGTGCCTCGGACTGTAGGGTTAAAACCTCCTCTTTTTTGACGATATCTGAAAAAAGGAAATTCAATTTGTGCTTTAAACAACTCGGTCAGATTCTTAAATGTTTCCTTCCACAGGAATCTAAAGATGGTAAGCCTGAATGCCTGCCAACTGCCTTGCAGACAATGGAGGGAGAGGGGAAAAACGATAGAGGAAATTCCCATCTTGGAGAAGGGGCTTTTCTGAGGAAATGGAATGGAGCACGGTGTCTAGAAGCTCGGACCTCGATTGATTCAATGTCCGGGCTCCATGTCTGTCTGTCTGTCTGTCTGTCTGGCTGTCTGTGGAAACAGGCCACACAGCTATTCTGTTTCTGACAGCGGAAATACCAAGACATACCAGAAGGATTGAATCATAAAAAAAGGTTTTTCAGTTTAATATAAGTAACCTTCATATCACATAGACAAGTGCGTTCTGCACAAAATATGTATGTGTTATCAATAACCCATCGGTGATCTCAACTCCTCCTGGTATTCAAACTAGCCCACAGCACCGTGCTGCTGATTTGCATCGGTCTTTGTCTTAAAGAAATGCAGTTCCCACGGGTCCAAGGATAGGGATGAAATCTAAATTACTCTATCCTCAAATACTGTCATCACAGTTGGTGTGATGGTGAAAAGCCACAACGCTTCAAAGGATGTCTGACCGCCAGCCAGAGGTTTGGAGTCGTCCGCGCTCCCTGAAAACACTGAGCATTTGCGGGTTTCTGATTTGTACTTTCATAGCTCCAGAGAGTGGAAAAGGTTGTCTCCTCTTGAGTTCCACAGAGGCAGCGGCAACACTTTGAGAGGGAAGAAGCTGAATGAACGCTGCTGATTCAAAACGTAGCTCATATGAGCAACAACCCCATTCATGTGCTGTCATCAGGAGATGAGATGAGATTGAGAATGATAAAAAGGATAAGAATAATGATGAGAACGTGAGAACATGAGGAGAAAAGAGAGATGAGGACGAAAATAAGAGGTGATTGTAAGTGTTTTCAGAGGTGGACAGGGGTCAGCATGGCTACTCTGCACTCTGCTGCGGCTACGCAGCCCCATATACATAAAGCTGTGATGCACGTGTGTTCTGACACCTTTCCATCATAGCAGCATTAACTTTTTCAGCAATTTGTGCTACAGTAGCTCTTCTGTGGGATCGGACCAGACGGTCTAGACTTGGTTCCCCACACGCATCAATCAGCCCATGGGCGCCGATGACCCTGTCACTGGTTCACAGATTGTCCTTCCTTGGACCACTTTTAGTTGGTAGTAACCACTGCATACTGGGAACACCGCACAAGACCTGTGGTTTTGGAGATGCTCTGACCCAGTCGTCTAGCATCACAATTTGGTCCTCGTCCAAGTGGCTCAGATCCTTACACTTGAGAATTTTTCCTGCTTCCAACACATCAACTTCAAGAACTGAGTTTTCACTTGCTGCCAAATTTATCCCACCCCCTTGACAGGTGCCACTGGAAAGAGATGAGCAATGTTATTCACTTTACCTGTCACTGTTTTAATGTTGTGGCTGATCGGTGTGTAATGTTATAATGAAGTGTAACAAGAAAAAAATGGTAAAACAACAAATATGGATAAAGCAGTGTACCCTGTGGTAGTGGCAATAATAATAAAAATTAGAATTATAATAATAATCATCATCGTCGTCTTGGTCATGATCATCATCATTCTCATCATCATCATCATCATCATCATCATCATCATCATACTACTACTACTACTAATAATAATAATAATAGTAATAACTGCTATCAGGTGACATCCAGATGACTTGGATGACTGGAAGCAGCGTGTGATATGTGCTCTGTTATGGATCTTAATACATGTACAATTATTCGACTTTAAATCAATTACAAAAAACACGGATAAAATGATGATTCCGATCCGACAGCCGCATAGAGCGATTATGTTAATTTGCGTTCGACATTTACACTCATGGGTTTAATCCAGTGAACCTTCCAGCTTTAACGGAGACACGGGGCAGAGTTGGAGCAGAAAGGTGTTTTAGAACAGCCCCCCATCTTGTTTGCTCTTCCCCCCCCAGCTCCTTTTTTCTCTCTTCGGCCTTTGATCCATTTAAATCCCTTATAGGGTTCACGGCAGCGGCGTGGGACACCCCGGCTTCAGAGTAAATGAGATATGCTTTTATCTCTCCCCGTCTCCCTCCCTCTCTATCTGTCTTTCCTGCAAAGCAACGCCGAGCCTCGATGAAAAAGGTTAATAGACTAAGAGCCGGTGAAGTCCAATGTGTGCCGGGTAATAAAGAGCGGTAATTGTGATGACAGAAGTTTAGTCTCGCTGTCAGTGCGCGCGGGCTAATAAACCAATCTCAAAGAGAAAGAAATATGTGTAATTCAGCCAACAACTTCAATGCGTAAAGGAGGTAATTAAGATTTCTTTTTTTTTTTTTTTTTTTTTATTCCCCTCCGACTCGAGCTCCCAGTTTGAATTAAACTGTAATAGCGTACGATGTTCGTTCTGCCAGAGGGAGCGGCGATAACAGGACATCATTAAACGGGACGCGGGGGTAAGAGAGTGACTGAGAAAGTCTCCCCGTTACGCACGGGGCTTTTTTTTATTCTTTTTCGTTCAAATAGGAAACGGAGGAAAGGAAATACAGCCGCATAAACACGCTGTTTTTATTTTGGGAAGGGGGACGCGCAACGGAGCGGAGATCGCTTCGGCAAAAAAAACTGTTCTGTATTTCTTTGGATATTTGTGCACAGTACGGTATATTTCGCTGATTTAATTACTTACTAGCACAATTACTGGTGCAAGCCCGTTAAGATTGTAAGACTTCCTAAGACGTTTTAGTGGCACAGTTCAACAAAATGTCAATGATTCAGTCCCGTTGTTCCACAATGGAAGATGAAACTGGCGTTTAAAGTCCTACACTGGGGAAAGACACTCTTTGTGACTCAGTCCCAGAGCCAGGAAGCCCCGCCCCCCCGCTGGCTCGCTGCTCGCTGTTTATTGAATGTTTATTAATATTACATGTGTCGCTTGTTCAAATTGAACCAAATTCGACACTGCACGTCCTTGGGTCCCCAGCAACACACCCGGCAAGTTTGAAGTAGTTGAAGCACATACAGATAGACATAGAATAATAGACATTATTATTATTATTGTTATTGTTATTAATGTTATTATTAATAATAATAATAATAATAATAATAATAATAATAATAACAATAATTTTTATTTATGTATTATAAAAATAACCACAGTGTGAAGCTTTTTTATGTTAATTGTCTGTCGAGAAATGCACCAATCCTCACCATGACAACTTCCTCATATATTGTTGGAAAATGCACTGATTCTGATTCCCTCGTCATGAAAATCATCTTTGCTTTATTCAATTTCATATTATGAAGTGATCGAGTAAAATCGCTTGCGTGAATACAATCATGATGTTGAAATGAATTTGAGGGTCACATATAACGCCGCATTTTGTCGGTCACATTTAATGTCGCGGGTCGCACTAAATTGTGGTGGGCCCCGTGCCTGTAGTTTGGGCACATGGGTCCAACGGTAATAGCCACAGCAATCACAATTATTCCAGTGTTTCATATAATAAACAGTCAGTCATCCTGATGAGAAAATTAGCTCTCCCGACTTTTCGCGAAGGGAAACCCCGGGCAAAATGCAGTTCCCTAAAGAACGCGGTTTGCGTTTGGCTGAAGCTATTCCGTCACACATGTATTTCAGAGATTCCGATTCCAATCACTCGGGTTGACTCGCAATGATCGAAAAAAAACAAAAACAAGACCTCGGTTAAAAAATACCACCGTTTTGCTTGAAATGTCAGACTAGTTCGTTTTTTAAACGGCTACAAGTGGGCTATCATGAGCTTCCATCTCTTTTCCGATCCGTCTGCAGGGTCTCGCCCTCCATAAAAGCCAAGAGGACACGCGGTGCTCTGTTTAAATTTAAAAAATAAATAAATAAATAGATTAAAGAAAAAAATAAATTAAAAAAAACTTGTTGGGGAGTTGTAAAAGAACACCTTTTGCCATCAAACAGAGCCCGGTGAACACCACCCAGCCCCCCGCAGCCGGCTTAACCCCTGCTGCTGCACCGCTTCGCTCGGGGCCATGTCTTTTTATGAATTATTTAATGACCGTATAGCATTTGTACACGAGCTGAATATTTAGGCATTTTTTTCTTCTCGGTCAGATCATTCGGTCCCCCCCCCCCCCCCCCCCACCCCTTTTCCTCTTCTCTCTCTCTCTCTCTCTCTCTCGCTCTCTCTCGGTGCGATGTGTTATTTTGTTGATGATCTGTATTCCTGAAGCGTTCGGGTCGGTCAGGGCAGGGGCCCAGTGCTGGAACGTGTCTGGAGCACTGAGCGGGGCTGAACTAATCTCTCTCTCTCTCTCTCTCTCTCTCTCTCTCTCTCTCTCTTTTGCTTTCTCTCTTTTCGTCACCGGATGACGAGCTCAATACTCTGATGAAATAGGTGCGAAGGAAGTATCTGTGGTGTGGATGAGGATGAAAAAAAAAGAGGATGAAACAAAGAAAGAAAGAGAGAAAGAAAGAAAGAAAGAAGGATTATTGCTTCTCATTGATTGTCCGGTCAGAATAAGTATTTTCTATATATTTGATGAGCCTACTTCCATATATTTCCATTTAAAAGAGCCGCCTCTCACCATCCTCACTGACAACAGCGTCTCCAGGCTCCTTGGGAATTTGGATTTTCTTGTGGCGAGTGACTCTGCAAAGTGGTGTTTGGTCATTTAAATTTCGTAAAGAATGGCGCCCCCTAGCGTCAAACATCCCGGTGGTGCGCGGCGTTTCATCCGATATGCAACCCCCCCCCCCCCCCAAACACAGTCTCTTCATCTGGATGAGGTGCAAAGTGCTTTCCTCCAAATAAATATCATGGACATCTTAATTTTGATATTACACATGATATGCGTCTCTGTTTCATCGTGGTAAGAACAGGATCACAGTGCATTTTCCTCCAATTAATAATAATAATAATAATAATAATAATAATAATAATAATAATAATAATAAACAAGCAACAAACAACAAAGTGGCACGGAATGAAAAGCTCTCTCTGTTATTATCTTATTACATTAACATTACTATTCCACATGGACATTTCACACAGAGGATGTTACAGTGAACCACTGCTCCGTTTTGTCTCGGTTCATTATCGCCACTTACAATCGTTGAAGTTGTAGGATAGTTCATTGCAATTCTCTCTCTCTCTCTCTCTTTTACTATAAAACATATTTTATATCATCTTTTATTTTTATAATAGAATTTTACTTTATTTTACGTCACTTTTAAAATCTACTCTTCAAAAAAACATTTCGCGGCGGTTGTTTAAAACGGGAAAGTTCACATTTTTTTCCAATTTTCCTTTGTTGAAAGGCATACATCCGTCATTACTTTATTGTTCTTTCACTGCAGGTTTTTTTTTTTTTTTTTATCATTTGATGTTTAAGTCATGTATGCATTGCGATAAAGCCCTAAAAAATACAAAACCTACTTCTTATCAGCAAACTCCACCATAATCTTGTACAGCATGTCCCCAAGTAGTGTGGTTATTATGCTGTAGTATTCTTTAATAATTAGGTGTTAAATTCAAACACAGTATAATAGTGTACTACAATAATAACAACCTTCGGGGTTTTTACCGTGAAAGGCCATGTAGACGCACAATGTATTTTGAAGTGAAGATGGCGTGACCCCGGTCGGCCGTGGGGGAGGAGGTTGGACATGGGAATCTGTCCCGTGTGTCATGGTGGAATGAAGCTCTCACTTCCTGAAAGAGGGACGCTCCGTTGCTCAGCCGATTGAGGGCGGGGACGTGGGGCACAAGCGCTCCGCCTGCCTGCAGCGGGGAAGAGCCACACCTGCAGTCATCCGTCATTTCACCTGGGTTATTATCACGGTTTATTTTAATTGATGCTCGGAGGGTAAAACATTGCAGCACAAGGCGGCGTGCATGGGTGGAGGTCTCAGGTAACAGGGTCAGCGCTGCCAGGCTAGGTGGGTTCTAACTCACCGAGAACCTCAACACCGGGCGAGGCAGGAGAACCATTTTTCCCAGTAGGTCTGACAGATCACCACTTAGAATCCTGTCTTGCGACCAACCAGAAAAACACAATTCCTTCTGGTATTTCAATACCAATTTACTGCAAGATTGGTGTTTTTGTAAAAATAAAAATAAAAATAAAAGAGTGAATTATTTTGGGAAATCTGGAGGGGAGAAAGAACAAAGTTTGATTCTTTAAATCAATGCTGGGAGGTGGGGAAGGCTCAAATAAGGATTATTTTATTTTTATTTTTTTGCCAACAGTTCCACATCCAAACTCAGGTCCACCATACACAAGTTAGAACAAGAAATCCATGAAATTGAATTCACTTTAATCAAAAGCAATAACTGACGTCACATTGTAAAAAGGAAATACGACAACAAATAAATTATTTTTTTTAAATAAACTGAGGGGGGGGGGGGGGGGGGGCGCTCGTCAGAGCACGTTTCGGCACGGTCAGGGAAATGGACGCACCCGCCAGGTTATTTTTTTTAACCTTGAAAGGACTGTTTCACAAAGGAAACGCATGGTCTGCCTTGGTCTGCCGGATGGAAGAGTGGCCACTGATCCTGCGGAGATGAGGAAATGTGCAGTAGAGTTCTACACCTCCTTCTACAGTACAGACCAGACCAGCAATGCGCAGCTCCTGCAGGGTCCGCCTCAGCTCGGGATGCAGGAGCACGCTACCTTAGATGAGGAGATCACTTTCCAGGAGCTTACGGCCGCCATGGGACAGCTGAATGCAGGACGAGCACCTGGCGTTGATGGCCTGCATGGAGCACCTGCAGTGATGGCCTGCCTGTGGAGTTTTATAAACATTTTTGGAACTTGGTAGGTAAGGACATACTCGGAGATGCTTTGAGAGAGTGTCCGGAGCGGCTCACTGCCGGCTTCCTGTCGGCGTGCAGTTTTAACACTGCTGCCAAAGGTGACCTCACGGTAATTAAGAACTAAGACCAGGAGCCTCTTTGCACAGACTAAAAGATCTTTTCAAAAACACTTGCAAACAGGCATAAAGAACATTTGGGGCTACTGGTTCATAAGGACCAGTCTTACAGCATACCTGAGAGATCCATCGTGGACAATCTTTTTCTTAATGAGGGGGAATTTTGATTTATATAAAATACACAACATCAATGTTGGAATCGCATCCCTTTTCATCGTGTTGACCACACATTTTTATTTTTTACGCTTTTGGATTTGTTGAGGGGTTTATGTCACTGGTCGGGCTTTGGGACAACGATGCTTCATGTTTGGTTAAAGTGGGTGGTGGGTTAAGTAGACCACTTCCGTTAAAGAGGGGGGTTGGACAAGGGGGTCCCAATTCAGGTCCATTATTTTCACGCGCCACCGAAACCACTTCTCTGCCAAACAAGAAATAAATTAACTGGACCCACCTTCCCTGGTTTTCAACAGAATCCACCACTAGTAGTAGAAAGGCCGGTCAACTCAGCGCAACCAACACTTCTTCCTAATACAGCCACGAGAAGGCGTCCCGACTCTTCCATCATATTACCAGTCTCTCTAACAGTCTCTCAGATCTTAGAAGCCCAGTGGGAACCCGCCCCGACTCCAGGGTCGTGACTTTTTGAGGAACCCCTGTCATCAACGGGCCCGAGGTCGAGCCTGCGTGGGCCTGGTATCGTAAAGCTGGGTCATCTACCGAAGACGCTGGTGGCCAGGTTGGGGGCACCGACCGGCATCCGACCCACAAGAACTCTTTGCAGATTGGCGGAGGAGGTCTCATCCCTGCCAGGGCCCCTCAAAGCATTTGCCGGGGACCGTGGGATGATGAATGAATGTGAATACATGTTCCCCTCTCTGACTCTCTCTCCTGCTGCGGGGGGGGGTGGCGGGAGCTCTTACTCTCCCTCACAACTCCAGTGCTAGGGGAGTAAAATGTGCATATTACACCTGCATTCAAGGGTCACACTTTCGCTCTCCGCCCGGGGTGACGGCGTCAAGGCGGACTGAGTATTTTGACCCAGGGTCCTCAGCGAAAGACGGCGCATAAACGGTCGGGTGACCTTCAGTGGAGGATCGTGCACGAGGTGATAGCGACGAACAGATGTGTGGTACGCCTGGATCCCAGCACTGGGGAGGGATGTCCTTTTTGTTTGGAGTGGGAGATGGTAGAGCACCCTTCTGCTCAGTGTCATAGGTTGGTGGGTTGGTATTTTCACAGCGAGGGAGGTGGTTTTCTCCTTTAGGGGAGATGTCTACTTCTGCGATTTTTGTTTTCGGTCCCAGGTATGCAGCCAGGAGGAAGAAGGGGGTCGTCCTGCTCAATTTCTCGTCCGGATCAGTAAAGCTGTCTATATGGAAAACCCGGAATAAAAGGATCGAAGGGCATGGGTCGGTGGATCCTCTTCAGGAGGCCTACTTGCGGCTCTGCTCAGGATTGAATTTCCCAAACTCACGGAGGATCTGGACTCTTTTTGTGGGAACTGGGGGATTGGCCGTGTTTTTGTGTTCTGTCCAGGCGGAGGTCTGAGATCTTCATTTCCGATCAGTTCACTTCCGATTTATTTGTTTGTATTGCTTTTATTTTTCTTGTTTTAGTTGAATCTATGGAAAAAAGGTGCAAACCCTTTAAATGTAAGGCTCTATCTGAAGGGCTTCTATTTCAAAGTATTGGGGGTGTATCCATACGGGATATAATCAATTTGCCAATACTAGTAAGTGCTATTATAGGTAAGGTTAAGTAAGAAAACAAACAAATTGAGTGAGGGTTTACCGGGGGGCTCTGTCTCTGTTGCCCCCCACTCACTAGATTAAGATTAAGAGCTCTATGATCAAACAGTGGAAAGAAAGATTATTCATTGACGCCCATTGACATTGATGTTGACGCTTGTATGGTAACAGATTACACCTCCGTAAACGCCTTCATGAGGTCAAATCTTTTGTAGGAGTCCTCACAGTCAACCCAACAAACACCCCACCTCTCAAGACACACACACACACACACGTGTGTATTGCTGAATCGCGATTGTGGCGCCTCCCCTTGCGGCTGCCTGCGTGAGCACCTTGTGTCGATTACGCACATTTTGGTATTTTTTTGTATTTTTCAAGCTTATAGAGCTTATTGTGCGTAGTCACCGGGTGTCATGACATTTCACTGCATATATGTATGAGCGTATGTATATGTATGTGACAAATAATCTCTTGAACTTGAACTTGAACTTGAACTTGTACTAACTAACGGAAAATAAACTCTATTTGAACCCTATTCCCTTCTATTTTGTACCCCCACTTCGTACCATCTTTTTGAGTCTTGTTTCATTTTTACTGTATTTTAACGATATTGTTCTGTCCACTAACTGCCGACTTACGTTTTAGGAATCGGTTGGTTTCAGCGAGCCCGCTCGGTGGGGGATGAGGCCAGCGATTCCGTACGGTCCAGCGGCCGCTGTGCGCCGGCCCCGGCCGCGTCGCCAAAACGACACTTCCGCGCCGCACATACCGCGCGCGCCCGTGACGGATGAACCTCTCCCAATCGCGAATCGCGGGAAGGCACTGAAGCGAAACGCACGGCAGTAAAATAACAACGACAACAACAAAAAAAAAAAAACGACGACTACTACAGTAATCAAGCCGTGAGGGCTGGACCCATGACAACAATAACAAAGGACGAGCAACAGCGATAAAATAACAACAATGATGGTAATGATGATGATGATGAACAGCGGCGCGCGACTGGTGTTCAACCGGCCAAAGAGGGCACATGTCACCCCGCTGCTCATCGAGCTCCACTCGATCAAGTTCAAGTCTCTGATGCTGGCCTACAGAGTGATTGCTGGGAACGCTCCCGCCTACTTAAATGCTCTTGTAAGAGCACATGTTGCCCCCCCCCCACCGGATGCTGCGCTCGTCAAACGAGCGTCGCCTGGCTCTGCCGGCCGTACAGCCACGGCAATCCGGGCTATTCTCATTTGTAGTTCCACGTCGGTGGAACGAGCTGCCAAAAATGACCGGAGCGGGGGGCCTCCCTCTCTGTCTTTAAGGAAGCACTTGAAGACCCAGCTCTTCAGTGAGCACCTCCTGTCCTGACCTACAATCACTTGGCACCACCTTGCAGTATTTATTGTTGCACTAATGGTGTTGTTACACTAATCTCTGTCGCAATGTAGCTTGAATGTTATTCTCCCCTTGTAAGTCGCTTTGGATGAAAGCGTCTGCTAAATGACTAAATGTACATGTTTGCGTACATGCAAACATCCTTTCTGCTCCCGGCCATCTCACTTGATTTTTACCACCGTATTACAAACGAGCCACATCTGCTGCGCGCCGCCGCTCGGTCGACGCGCCGCGCGCACACGCGGAAGCGTACGCGTCGAGGCGCGCGCGCGGGGGGCCCCTTCCCCCGGCCCGCTGATTGGCCAGGGGGATGCCGGGAAACCCTTCCCCCGGCCCGCTGATTGGCCAGGGGGGACGCCGGGAAAGCCTCCCCCTCCCCCCCCTCCCCCCCGCCGCCTCCGCCGGCGGTATAAATAGCGCGGAGGGCCCGCCCCTCAGTTCAGCCCTAGTTCCGTGAGGGAAGATGTATCGTCTCGGCCAAAACACTTTCTCCAAGATCGCTTTCAATTTCTTTTTGTCCACCGTGCCCCGGGAAGACCTCCGCTTTATAAGAAGATTTAATAAAAGCTGGTCGTGTATAGGCTGATTTTGACTCTCGTTTTTCGGTTTTTTTCGTTCCCCCCCCCCCCCGGAGGGGGTGGTGGTGGTGGTGGTGGAGAGGGTGGTGGTGGTGGGGCTTCATCTGCACGGAAAATGCCGAGGTCCAAGAAGAGGAGCGGCAGGGGTAAGGAACGGGCCGCGCCGGGGTGTCGACCGGGGACGGGAGTTGTAGTCCCTCCGGCGCGTGTGGCCCGCGGAGTCCCGGACGCGGCCCCGCGGGGAGGACTACAAGCGTGAGCGCGCGGGGCCTGCCGCGGTCGGGGCCGACCGACTCGGGCGGGCGGGACGGCGCCGGGACAAAGGGCCGCCACCACGCCGCGGCTTTCGGCGAGCGCACGGCGTGTCTCGAATACGTGTCCGCCGGGTTGTAGTCCGGAAGGCCAGGCGGCCGCGGCCCCGTCGCCGGCCTCGGTCGGCCGCTAACGGAGCACATGCTAGCTGCTCGGGACAACTAGCTCGGTCGACTGCAACGCGAAGCTGGGAGACGTGTTTATGGTCGCTGGGAAACTAGTGTTAAAGCAGCGCACATAATACTACTACTAATAATCATAATCATAATCATAATCGATCTATCACGTGGCGTCCTCCACTTTTCATCGGAAGTGAGGTCGCTCCGCCTGTTGGATGACGATCAAAAAAAAAAAAAAAAAAAACCCCGACTGGGAAACCGGTCGAGCTGAGATATAATCGCGACGGCTTCCGAAATCGCCCAAAAAAGGCAGCAGTTTGTGGCGGATGCTTCGGCCTCCAGAAGGAGGCGGCACCCGGTTCCAGTGAAATCAGCTGTGCGGGTGGAGACGCTGGGTGGGTGCTGTCGGCCGGGCCAGCTGGCCGCTCGGATATGGATAACGAACCCCTCTGCGAGCTGGGTTTCCCCCTCATACGCGGCTCCGACCGTCCTGGGCTTTTCTGTGTTTTTGTTTCAGATCCAAGATTCATCCTCTTAATTCCTCATGCTTAAACTTGCGGGGCGATGATTATTTATTTCTTATTTATATAGCGCTCAATCACAATACAGTCTCCAAGGGCAAATAAATAAAGATCTTGGAAATGAATTGACCGTTTCAAGTGACCAAGTTGGACCAGGCTAGTTTGCTGGGCTCTTGTGGGACTTTTATTCAGTGGACGGAACTAAATGCACACTGGGATTGTTTGGTCCCGCCTCAGCCAGCTGACAGTTGGCGTAAGGTCTGACTTCATTCCACTGTTTATACTGTACACGTGTCACGTTGTAGCTGGGTTGCAAGCTGGGGGGGGGGTGTCCTTTTCATTTTAAATGTGGAGTTCAGCTTCTCTAAATCTCAAACACTCGTTTCCCGAGGCCTTTCATTTCAATGTAAACGTTTTAGCCGGCTCCGCGTTCTCCATGTAGTTTTGTTTATCAAGTGCTTGGCATGAAACCTTCCTCTGAATCTCATACTGGCCTTCATACTTAGCTGATACAAATTCCTGTTTTTTTTTTTTTTTGGTTAACCCAACTTACTTTATACACTATGCACCTGCCGTATTTACCGGTACAGAGAAATCCCAGAGAATCCTTGGTCTTAACTGTGGATTAAAAAAAAATAAAGTCGCAGTTTGGTTATTTAAGTTCGTAATAACCCACATTGCGATCTCACCCGCAAGGACACTGTTATAGTAGTTAATGGAATCATCGAGCTCATAACTAGCCCTATTTTTAGCTACTACACGCCTATGATTTGTCCAATAACCGGTCTTAAACTTGATTTAAAAGTCATGTAAAATATTTAATGGAACTCTTGATACAAACTGCACGGGCATTCCTTCTCGCGTCATAGTTGACAATTTTCCATTTCGTCCAACACCTCCCGCTGCCTCGGGCCGCCACGTGCACCATTTCGACCCGGAAATTCTATATACCCGATTTTATGTTGGTTTCATATCCCGCCAGCCTGTTTATACCGGTGTCACCGCGCAGACCTGTGTACACTCGACAATTATGTCATCGTATTACACCATTGCAACGACTGTCAGTCTCCCACGCTGTATCGCCCACATAAATGACTATATTACTTAGAACTAAATGGTCGGTGAAATAACAATCTGGTGACACTCGATAAGGGCAGGCTGTACTTTGCCCGTTTCTGACCGCCGAGGACATTTTGCCATATTTACACACCCGGCTGAAGACAAGGGTGCCCTTGACCCTTTAAACAGAACACCGCCTTTTTACACGAGACCGTAAAGGTGCAGATGACGGAAACTCACGTGCAGCACCTAGAAACGACAAGCTGTCCTGCCTTGAAACACCGTTGCGTAATCCACCTCCACAGTGGAGAGCAAAGTGCAGTGGTATCAGGAATCGATTGGTACAAAATGGCAGAGGTCAATTCACTGTGGTATCTGACTTGGCCTGTGTTGTTATTTATTTTTATAGGGGGGCAGCACGGAGCGGTGCAGCCTTTCAGCGACGAGGATGCTTCCATCGAGACCCTCAGCCACTGCAGCAGTTTGACTGATCCCACCAGCGTGGCAGATGAAGGTGTGTGTCTCCGTCTCGATGTAGACTCTGGTGCGGCCTCTAACCTGGATGTTATTCTGAGGCTGGCTTTCAGACTATTTCGGAGAGATTTTGCGCTTCGTTCACCCTCCCGGGGCTTTATTAACTGTCCAACGGCCTGCCCTTACATTTAAGTCTTTGTCGCCTCGCTAATTATGAGATCCCATTATTTGAAACTCAATTTTACTTTCTCGGTAGCACTCATCGAGGAAAATCTCGAGGCAGCATCCATTCGGGTTGAATTGTTCATTGTCCTATTCGGGGCCTCTAGCCTCTGCAGAAATTCTTCCATCAAAATCTGACAGTTGTGCATTGCGGGTCCAGGGGCGGAGGCTGTTGACGACATGGCCCAGGAAGACTTCCAGTTCAAGCTGAAGGGGTTCATTGACAGCACAGTAGACAAGAGGTACGAAGCAAACGATTGGCTCTGACGTCTCACCCATGTGTGCTTCCAAACCGTAACATGAAAGTATCTTCTGTGCCGCCGGCATTAAGCTGATGCTTGACGTTCCTGTCTCCTCAGCGCCAAGACCCGACAGGGGGCGCTGGACGGGCTCAAGGCCGCCATGGCCACGAGGATCCTGTACGAGTTCATCTCGGAGAGAAGGATGACCATCACGGATGGCATCGAACGCTGCTTGAAGAAAGGTATCCAAGCAGATCTTTGAACAACAGGTTTGCAGGATGTCATGAAGTTATCTTGTTTACCGCTCATGGTAGTGAATAGATTTATCATGTTTTTATCGGAGAATCTGAGTCAACGGCAAGCATTGGAATTATTTTGTGGATTAAGGGATTCCATTGTCACTTAGTCACTATCGTAGTTTCAGCCTCTGATACTGTAATAATACACATCCACGCTATGAAGAAAATATATTTATTGGCATGATGGTAACGGCCGAAATTTAAGTTTTTTTATTTCTTAACGGCGTTCTGACTTAACTTTGATGGAAACATGTTTAGAGAATCGTAACTGTTTTGCAGAAATATCAGTCAGCTCAAATAGTCTTACGCAATTATGTAATTGCAACGCTGCTATCAATACAGTATTTTTTAGCCGCCATTGCACACATACTGTTGAACTTGATAGATCAACCGTACATTCGATAACCACGTATTGGATAATCAAACATAAAGAACGGGAACATTTTCTCAGCAGGAAAAAGCTGAATCCTTGAAATATTTCAGTCAAACGGTCTCTTTTTGGTGTGGCAGGTAAGGGCGAGGAGCAGCGAGCGGCCGCCTCCCTGGCCTGCCTGCTGTGCATCCAGTTGGGCTCCGGCATCGAGAGCGAGGAGGTCCTCAAGACTCTCAAGCCCGTCTTCAAGAACATCCTGGCGGACGCCTCTGCCAGCATCCAGGCCCGACAGGCGGTGAGCACCCGTTCCCGTAGCCCCGCTGCGCCGCGGCAGCCGGGGGTTAACTCCAACCGTCTCTCCATTGACTTGTGTCTGCGGCTCCTTCAAGTCTTAGAATGGCGACTTCAATTTGACAAATATCCGTAGACCGTGAAAGTTATTGCATATGAATTTATTAGGTCTGTATTTCAAAATAAACAATCCCTTTGATTTATCCTGGGGTATATTTGTCAAAATTGGCCGAGTTCCTGTTGGAGGGGAAAATGCCCATTCTAGACTCCAACTCACTTTATACTTGTCCGTAGAGAACTAAAATTCTGAAGCGCTGTAGGAAAAATTAACTTATCTTTACTATCTGACTGGAAGTATGCGGTTATGTTTCCTTGTCTGTGATTTGCCACCCTGCAAATATTGAAAGCATTGCCTTCTTTGTTCTCACAATAGGTTGCAACGAGTTTGGGCGTATGCACTCTGGTCGCAGAGGATGATGTCTTGGTGAGATAATAATTTATTTCCCTCGGTGTGTGTTGCTTTGGGGCTGGTTTGTTGAAGGATGAATCATTTAGTAGAACTGTTTGACTCCACAATCATAGATCAGAAAAATATGCTATTATAGTGATCCCGGGGTGAAGGGGAATTCTAAGCCAGTGTTAGAAATGCCACAATGAATAAAATACAAATTGGGTGCGTTTCCATGTTCCAGCGTTGAATGTCTATAAACGGCTCGTCTTCATAAGATGGATTTGTATTCTTACACTGTTTTAGGCGTGTACTATGGTAGGAGTGTCAAATGAACAAAAAAACAACTGCGTTCAACGAGAGAAGTTTGATCTGCAGCCTTCAAAGTTGCCGTTCATTGCTTAGATGCGAGCGTTGAGGTTTCCGGGCACCCTGAGCTTCCGTTCTCCCAACGCCTTACTTACTTCGCATGCTCCTCCGCTCGTCCCTTCCTCCCGCAGGACGTGCAGGCCACCATGGAGAGCTTCGAGGGCCTGTTCACCAGGTCGTACGTGAGGGAGGACGGCAGCCGCCCCTCGCTGAGTCCCCAGGCCACCCAGCTGCACACCAACGCTCTGCTGGCCTGGGCGCTGCTGCTCACCATCTGCAGCGGCAGCCAGCTCAAAGCCGTCCTCAGCAAGTCAGTCCTCCAAACCTTCATGGAGGTTTCCTTACGATTCTCTCAAGATCTGTGAAAATGTTTCCTTTTGGTGTATTGTAGTAGTCATCAGGCGGTTGTTTGAACCTTAGAATGCCATAGGAGGGGGTCAAAAGTCACTTGAATTATTATTATTATTATTATTTTTTTTTTTTCCCCTTCTGTTTTTTCAAACTAATTTTAATCATTTAAAATTCCAAATGAAGGGTATTTTAGTTTGTTGATGATGGGGACGCATCATTTTGTAATTTAAATGTTAAATAATACGTGCAAACAACAATTTGTAAGCGGGGTCATTTGACCGGACACATGCGTTCTAGGGTTAAACCCCCAAAATTAAAGCAGCACTATGTAACTTTTGGTATTTGGAGCCCATACAGTTTAATTCAATTGCACTTTTAAAACACCGTCGTAAAACTCTGTCCGGCATCGGGGGGGGGGGGGAGGGGGACTGATTTAACCGGACAAATTTGAATCATGTCGGTCACATTTCAATGACAGTCAGTTTGTGTGTGTGTGTGTGTGTGTGTGTGTGTGTGTGTGTGTGTGTGTGTGTGTGTGTGTGTGTGTCTGGGATTAATCCATTGTGTGTGTTGCAGACACCTTCCCAAACTGCCGAGGCTGCTGGAGAGCGAGGACGTCAACATGAGAATCGCTGCTGGAGAGACCATCGCCCTGCTCTTTGAGCTGGCCAGAGACCTGGATCCTGTAAGGATTTAATCTGTCCATCAAATACTTTTACATTTTGCTGTTACTTTTTTTTAAATTATTATTACATTTTTTTTTAAGCAAAAGCTGCCTTTTAGTCTTGGGCGTTGGTATTGATTGGAAGTAGTTTCTTACCTGTCAGGATGTTCTGTGGATATAAACAATAATTTGGTTTGGATTCATTCCAGTCCTAATCACTTATCTTTGTCTGTTCTAATCACAGTTCATAAAATGTAGTTCATAGCCTGTCCTGTTTCTTCCTAGTGCTTACCTTTTTATAATTACCTGCAGTGCTTTGTTGAATCAAAGACGGTTCCTTAAAAATGTATCCTCAAACGTCTCAAAAACTACTAACCTTAACTCTCGTACCTGCGGACACTAGGGCTGTACCCGACTCAGAATTTTATCAGCTGAATCGGATTCAGCTCTTCAATGCGAATATTCGTCGGGCGGTAGGGTTTGGTACCGAGAACCCTGTATGAAACGGGCCCCGTGGCTAAATTATTAAAGGCCGTCATATCTGTAAGCGCCGACGTTATTGTGCTGTTGACGGTGTCGGCGGAATTAAGAAAATAGGACACAGCGAGTGCCGCTTGCGCTCCGATCGCCCCCCTCTCCATGCGTAATGCGGCGAAAATAAACCAATGTTAATTCTGCTCTTAATTTGTTTTAGTTTCTCTTTGAAAACAAATTGTACCGGATCGATAAGCAGTATCGGCAAGAGTTGTAGTACCGTTTGCATCTCATCGATGCCCATCCCTACAAGTCATGCCCCGCCCTCGTTCCGCTAAATGAAACCACTAAAAACTGTTTTATTTGGTGGAATGGGGGAACGGCTCTCCCCGATGGGGGGGGCACTGACGCGGACGATTCACACCCGTTATAAAAAGAAATTTTATATATATATATATATATATATATAGATATATAGATATATAGATATATATAGATATATAGATAGATGATTTCCCCCTACTTATAATTCCTCATTTAAATGTTATCCCTGTGCATTTTTGTGAGCTTCTGTTTTATCCTGTTATTTTAATGTGTTACTGACTGACCAAAAAAAAAAAAGACTGCTCGACTTAAACTCAGCCGACCGGCGGGTGATTGGAGTCGGGCTGAGTAGACTGGTCGACTTCCGGCGGGGAGGGGGCAGCCGGAACAGACACCCTGTTACCAGACGTCTGACCTGTCTCACCCCTCAGGAGTTTGAGCTGGATGACTGGGAGGCGCTGTGCGACAAGCTGAACGCTCTGGCCACCGACTGCAACAAGCACCGAGCCAAGACGGACAAGAGGAAGCAGCGCTCCGTGTTCAGGGACGTGCTCAAGGCCGTGGAAGTGAGTCCCTTCTCGGCGCCAAACTCGCCCTACCCGCTCCTAAGGCGGCAAAATAAGCTCTTCAAAATGGCTGCACCGCTTTTACAGCTGATGGAACTCAAATTAAAAAAAAATAAACAAGTAGCTGTGGCTAGCAAGCAGAAGGGCTTTGTCTTTTGACACAATCAACTTGAGTTCAACTTTTGGAGACGGGTGGGTTTATACTGACGACTAAAAGTCCCAGAATTCCGTTCAAATGTGACTTTTCACCTCGGCTCTGAGAGGGTCAATTCCTTTGAAGTATTCCTTCTGATCGGTTGATCTTGCTCTGATCCAACTGCTTTTATCCAAGGTTTGATGTTTTTTGGGGTTTTTTTTTTTGTGAATGTTCATCTCTTATCGACAGTTTACTGACCACGACTGGTTTATCAAATTCACTGCGGCTGCCTTTCACTTCTTGCGGCGGACCCCGCCACCAACAATGACATGAAAACGAGAAATAGAACAACACATGCATATGTCAAATACATTGAACGGCTGTTACTTATAAAGTGCCGGTATCGAATATGGATAACCACTTTAAAAAGTACAGTGAACAGTCTAAAGAAAAAAAATGGTCGTGTTTCCTGAAAGAGTTTCCCCTCCGCTAACTGTCCTCGTGTCCGTCTGCCCGTCTTTCCAGGAGGGTGATTTCCAGCCGGAAACGATCCGCTTTGGGACGGAGCGCATGACCATCGACAGCTGGAACAGGAAGAGGATGTATGATGCCTTCCGGGAGTTTGTGGGCACCGGGATGAACTACCACTTGCAGGTAGCTAGCAGTGCTGCGCCCGCCTGACCTGCCTGACCCGCTGCCTGCCTGACCTACCGCCTGACCTACTGCCTACTCTAGCGTCACGTCAGGGGTTCCCAAATTTCTTTTCAGTAATGTTCGGTTCGTGCACAAAGGGATTTTCACTCAAACCCATCAGTGAAGGGAAATAAATTCATTTTAAAAAATGAGCCTAAAGCAGAGGTGGAAAGTAACTAGTTGAATACTCCATTATTTAGTAGTTAGCTAAGTATGTTCACCTGTGATGGCGGTTTGAGTAGAAATAAAATTCAGTACTTTGCACCATTTTCCTCATGCGTTAATTATAAATGTATTGCGCTCGACCTTTAAACAATCCTGACCCCCCTGGCTTGGTTCCATCATAACAACAGGAAGTACTTATTTCAGAATGCCCAAAGTTATTACTTCAGAAAAGCTCAAGGCCACATCAAGCGATGCCGCTGACGTTTGCTTTGGCAAGGGGATGGTGTTTTGAATTCCTCAAACGTGTGTTCTTGTCTTCTGCCAGGCCAACGAGTTTATCAGAGACGTGTTTGAACTGGGACCACCGATGCTCGTTGACTCCGCCACGTTGAAGGCAATGAAGATCTCTCGTTTTGAACGGGTAGGTGCTTTAAAGGACGGTCTTCATTTCTCTATTTTACACCTCATCAATATAGGTCTCTGAGGTCCCCCCCCCCCCCAAACATGTATTTTGCTGGAAATACCGCTCAGATTATGCATTTGAATCGTCACTCCTCTTCAAGGCCTCATTTGAAAGTTTGCATGGATGTTCTGATAGTGTGGAAATAAGGAGCCTATTAGGTCTCCTTCGATGAAGTGCGTTATGTTGGATTTGTATTCATTGTGAAGCTGTTAATGAGTTCAATTCATTTGCACAAAACATTTTCTCAGAGCCGTGTTAACAAACGAATGGAGAGGGAGTTTTTATTATTTCCCCCTGTGTTCTTACCATTCAATTTATTTTCCCAGCACCTGTACAACTCTGCTGCGTTCAAGGCTCGGACCAAGGCCAGGAACAAGTTTAGGGACAAGAGGGTGGACGTGGGTGAATTTTAATATTCATCCTTAATTATTTTGATCCAATAACCCAGTTTCGTTGCCACCCGTTTTTGTTAGTTTATAGCAACTGTCACAATATTGTGTTAATTTATCCATAGTTTTGCTCCTTGGTGTTGTACATATACAAATGCAATGTTCTCCTCTACTGTATATCCTTCACTTAGACATGGTTGTAAGTTAAAGCCTTTGCTGTGTTGTCCTATATTCCAATAAGTTGATATCATCAAAATGTTTCCTTTCTTTATTGAATGTTGTTCATCTAGATTGACCCTTGGTAACGCTTACATTTCTGTATTTGGAACCTGACCCCTTACATATACAATATTTACATATTACACAGGCAATTGTAAGAAACTTAAATAAACGAACTGAAAAGCTGTTTAAAAAGTCTGATTACACAACAAGTTGCTTGTTTACGCCCCCCCCCCCCTCTGAGATGAGCGGCGGATTAGAAATGCAGACTTTCTACGCGGATACTGTGGATGGCACACAACCAGCGGACTGTTTTGTCGGAAGAAATGGGTTTTAGATGAGGTGGGGGGGGGGGGATGCCGCGGAACCCGTTGATGTGCTCTACTTTATTAGCTCTGCTAAATGAATGCCTTTTGTTCCGTGTTCGTATTGGTAGTTGTACTAATTAACCCGCAGCGCCGCGAAAGCTCGCTGCGGGGCGGAGCCGCTGTTAAAGCAGCAACTTGTGTGAAACAAGCTGCAGAATGTTCCTCCTCTGTCTGGGCTCCACGCTTTATCTGCGAGCACTTTGCCAGCAGGAGGCTTTAGCTCATGTCATTTCAAATCCCCAGTCAACGGACGGAGCAAAGTAAATTATTAAGAGACCCCTTTGCTCTCGTAATGAGTATTGCCGGGACTCCCTTGTGCAAGGCGCTGCGGCCATGACTACCAAGACATCGACATTGGCGACTGAGTCAACACCGATGGTGAATATGTTTTCCCAATTTCTAATCGCAAAAGTACACTTTGAAGAGTGATCGTGACGGTGGAAATGGTAAATAGGCTTTTCAGGACATATTGAAGGATCTGGGACGCAGGAAAAAAATCCAATTTATATTCCCACATTGTACAGAACCTGTTAATGCCCTGGCTATGCACCGATCCAACTCCATGGCTTCCTGCTTTTATGGGGCAGTAAAAAAAATAAATAAACAGCAGCTGCAGTGATGTCGTAATCTCATCAATAATATTGGTGTTGCCCTGCGGTTTGGAGCGCAAACCCTGCAGCTCCAGCATCGATTTTCTGCTCAACAGCCCCGTAGCACAGGTGCAACTGTGGCGGCACGGAGCTCATGCATTTTTCAGTCGGCCTCTCTCCCATCATAGGAGGGCGGGCTTGGTTTTCAAGCATCACGTTTGGAGAGAGATCTGTTGGGACATTCTGAGCTCTGCAGATAACTAATAAATGGTGATATAAAGGTTGCGGCATACTGCAGCTTTTACTTTATGAAACCCCGACGGAAGGCATTCAAATTGAAATGTAATCTTTAATTTGGCATTCATTCATTCTAATTGATCTCAATGAAAATTACATTAGTTATTTGCGTTTGTTTGAGATAACGCTAATTAGGAAGTTATATTTCAATCTTACTGCATTTCAATATTCCACTTCACTATGCTTCAAATGTCCTAGGAGTGGGTTTTTTTAACTCACGCTAGAGTTGTGTGCAGGCCTCTGCTGCCTGAGGGGGAGTGCGACCAAACTGAATAACTTACTGTAAGAAAGAAACTGGTGTGCTGGGAAAAACTCCCAGGTCTCACGTCCTGTTTCTTGGAGACCTCGGCTCTGTGGGGAGAACAAGACTCGCCCGAGCACCTTGTGTCGCTTACGCACGTTTTAGTATCCGTACTATTTTTTTATAGAGCTAATCGAGCTCATTGTGTGTAATCATCAGGTGTCATGACATTTGACTGCATATATGTACGTATATGTATTTGACAAATAATCCCGTGAACTTGAACTTGGTTGCCGTGTGGTAGAGCCGTCCACGGCGGCGGACACAGCGTATAGAGAGTGCCCTGCAACGCTGCAAAAGATGACTGGGCACTTTTTATTTTTGGACAATCGTTTTCATTTCCTAAAATGCTGGTTCTATCCTCTGGCTCGTTTGAAGAGATATATATATATATATATTTTTTTTTTAACATTTTGATTTCTCCTGAAATGGCGTATTCACGTACTATTTAGCAGAGGTGGAAAAATCCGGGTTCCAGAAAGTGAAATTCCATATTAGCTCCCACACATTCCAATATTAAGATAAAGTATGAACGCATGCATATTTCTTTGGATTGTTCGAATCTGTACGTCAAATGCTGCCGCAAATATGGGCAGTGGCAGAGGTTCATTGTTAAGATGTCTTTGAGTCACTTAAAATGAAAGCGTTCTTGGACCCCGTTGGAGCCCATAATGTAATTTCTACCGTTAACATTTCTGAACCAATAACGTAATCATTTTTTCCGTTCTTACTGTAATAAAAGTCGATGATGTAATAACTTACCAATAATGTCATAACATTTCTGAACGGTAGCGTCATCCCTTTTTGCGCATAATATATGTGTAATATATTGTAATAAGTTATTACATTATGCGCAATACATTAAGCTGTGTTTAAAAAAAAAAAAAAAATCTTAACGTTATAACTGGTAATGTAATATACTCATATCACTAAGTTTTATTTATTGGCAAAAAGTCTCACACTTGCGTGACACCATGACTGGTGGTTTCACAGATAGCACACAGTGAGTATATTATTACATTATCGGCTCAAGTTATTATATTTATTTTATTTTTTTTACCCAGCCAATAATGTAATAACTTATTACATTATGCACAAAACGTTATAACGTGGTAAGTTATTACATTATCAACTTTTATCGCGTTAACGGAAAAAATGAATACGTTCCAGTTATGACATTACTGGCTGCAACAGGGTCCGAGGAACTGGAGACACCATAGTAGTTATTTTGTAAAAAAAACCTTTCCTCGGTCAATGTCTGGTTTTCAAACGTCAAATTAAATCTCAAAGCAGGCAGACACACACACACACACACACACACACACACACACAGCAGGGGAGACATGAAGCGCTCATGGTTATTCATTCTGTTTTTTCGGGTTTGGCTGTTTAAAGGGAATGGCAGCGAGTGAATCGGGTCCAGGATGATTCTAGTGATTCTAAGTGCTGCGCTGCGTCGGCTGAATAAATACTAGTATCTGATGAGGTCCTCTGGAAAGGGAGCGTGTTTAAACGGAGGGGAGGGCACCAGAGCGAGATTTAGTCAATTTAATGAGGGGCGAATGAGACGAAGGGATGAGACCATCGCTTGTTTTTCTTCAAGCACTAAAAAAAAGATAAATTAGAATAAATTGGACGCATTTTCCAACTGACTCAATAGTGAATTGACAAATTCCATTTTTCAGCTTAAAAAAAAAATAAAAATAAAGAAATGCCCTGGCTTTCACATTTCAGTGGTGAGCATGATTTTGGGCTTTGGAATCCTTGAGGATGGAACAAAGTGGTCGGAGGCGGTAATCTATCTATTGTTAAGAATTAAAACCAAATAAAGAGACGTTCCCTGATGAAGCAAAGCAGCTCCCTGTCGTCCTATATATCCAAAATGTATATCCAATATCTATCAATGTCTATCCATCCATCTACTGTATATACACCTACACTCAAGATCATCTGGTTCCAGTGGCATCTGTCAAGAGGTGGGATGTATCAGGCAGCAAGTGAACAGTCAGTTCTTGAAGTTGATGTGTTGGAAGCAGGAAAAATGCTCAAGCGTAAGGATCTGAGCCACTTTGACGAGGACCAAACTGTGATGCTAGACGACTGGGTCAGAGCATCTCCAAAACCACAGGTCTTGTGGGGTGTTCCTGGTATGCAGTGGTTACTACCTACCAAGAGTGGTCCAAGGAAAGACAACCGGTGAACCGGCGACAGGGTCATGGGCTCATTGATGCACGTGGGGGAGTGAAGTCTTGCCCGTCTGGTTCGATCCCACCGAAGAGCTACTGTAGCACAAACTGGTGAAAAAGGTAATGCTGCTATGATAGGAAGGTGTCAGAACACACAGTGCATCACAGCTTGCTGTGTGTGGGGCTGCGTAGCTGCAGACCGGTCAGAGTGTCCATGCTGAGCCCTGTTCACCACTGAAAGCACCTACAATGGACACGTGAGCATCAGAACTGGACCATGGAGCCATGGAAGAAGGTGGCCTGGTCTGATAAATCATGTTTTCTTCTACGTCATGTGGATGGGCGGGGTTAGGGTCCGATTCGATGGAGCATCTGTGGGATGTGCTGGAACAACAAGCCCGATCCGTGGGGGCCCCACCTCACAACTTCCAGGACTTAAAGGATCTGCTGCTCACGTCTTGGTGCCAGACACCACAGGACCTTCAGAGGTCTGGTGGAGTCCATGCCTCCACGGCTCTCAGCTGTTTTGGCACGAGGGGCAGCTACACAATATTAGAGGTTATTAGTGGTGGTTTTAATGTTGTGGCTATGTATACACACACACACACACAAAATATATATATATATATATATATATATATATATATATATACTCTATACACACACACAATATATATATAATAATGTATATACACACACATATATATATATATATACACACACACACATATATATATACATACACATACATATACATATACTGTATATACACACATAAATATATATATATTTTTATATATACACACACAAACATACTGTATATATATATATATATATACACACATATATACATATGCAGTACATATAGACATACAGTATACATATACATATATATATATATACTGTATACACACCCACACACCCACACACACACCTCAGTAGCAGAACACCTTAATGTATTTATTCCACAGCAGCTGTTGCCAGCGTACGAAGCTGTAGCTCAAGTCATGAACCGTGGAGTGTCTGATGTCTGACACCACCCACCTCCACCTCCCTCCCCTCTCTACATGCCCGACGCGTCTCCTCCCTGCACCGCTGCGTTGAACTAGAATAACGGCGTCGCGGTTCTATGCCTCCGCCAACCAGTCAAGCTTCAGTCCACACTCCACCTCTGGCCGCCGAGTTCGAATCGGTCCGCGCCCGAGGTCACACATCGCATCCACGAGAACGGGACGGAGGGACAGACTGACAACCCGAAAACATGACGCCTCCGGCCACGGTTGTCGCCGGCCCGGAGGCATAGAAATGGATGGAGCCATCTGATCTGACTGGGCGCCATGATGGGTGACTCAACTCACCGTCATAACAAAAATAATAATAATAATAATAATAATAAAGTTTTGGATAAAAGAAAAAGTGTCAGAACTGCGACACACACACACACACACACACGCACACGCACACACACACACACACACACACACAGATTGTAATTCTCCAAATAGCATTCACAAGCTTTTATTGGGCCTCCAGATATTTCAATGAGCCGCGAGCTCTCGTGTGGATATTGGATTTTGAACTGTACTACCCGTGGGGATGGATTTTCGTTATTAAGGATGTGCTCAAAGCACAATAACACACACAACACAGAGCAAAGCGGTACAGGGCAGGCGCAAACAATTTGTGCGCTCCGCTCGGGCCCATTCTTCACCGTAAACGTCTCAAAAAAAAAAAAAAAAAAGTTTGGAGCGCGGAGTATTTCTTTTAACAACCCACTTTTCTCCTTCTTATCCTGTTCAGTGGGTTTTTACCTCCAACGCCCTCCTCGATATAACTTTATTATACTGAGAATAACTGGGTGTGTCGATTTTCATGCTTTTGTCCTGGCCTTGCGCCCCCCCCCCCATAATAAAAAAGAAATAAATGTGTCTTTATAACTGAACAAATCTATTAAACCAGAATGCCAAAGGTCAAACAAAAGCAGCTTAGCGGCAGCTTTGGAACACTTTCCTGCTGCCAACCAAATTACCCGAAATAACAGTCACCAGATAAACACACAAAAGAACCCATTCGTAACTCGGAGCGTGTCACCGAAATGAGCAATTTTCTGTTCGGGAACTTTGACAAATAAAGCGGTGTTTTGTGTCAGTGCCTGTATTATGTGCGGCCCGGTGTTCTGAATCGGCGTGCCGGGCGGGGCCTTTGTTTAGACGCTCGTTTTAATTACGAAAGGAGGTGAGCAATATTATTTATTTTTCCAGCAAAAAAAAAAAAAGTCGTTTTCCTGCACACTGAAGGGAGACGCGCGGCCAATTTCAAGAAACAGCCTCGATCCGTTGTGGCCCAGCGTGCGTGCGCGCGCGCGGGGGACAAAGTTGATAAACGTCGTTTTCTGCATGTGTGTTTAAAAGAGATGGAGCGGGAGACAAAGACGGAGAGAGAGAGAGAGAGAGATAAATAATCCCCCCCCCCCCCCATTATTTGGCATTTGAATTATCAAACGCTCCAGTGCGGTTGGGTGATGACCGGGGGTGGCAGTTCTCATCTCCACCAGCAGGGGGCAGCGGTTCACCGCGAAAGGCAGGGGAACGCCTACTGTACGGCTCGGACGAAGACGGCCTCCCACGCCTCTGCGTTTCAGTGGGAACCGGCGCTGACATTTGATAGAAATGCTAAATGTGAAAGACATCACATATCGAATTACGACCGCCCTCGCTCACCCCCCCCCCCCCCCCCCCCCAAAAAAAAAAAGAAAATGGCCGTCGCCCATTCATTGCAATGAGCAGCACATGCACGTCTCACTCTCCCGCTCCCATACATCACTGTGTGTGAACCTGACACCGTATGGAATATGGTTATGGGCTTGAAATAGAGTCAAGCGGTACACATTTGTCGTGCTGGGCGCAGATGCATTGTAGCCCCCACACTGCGTGACTCATACACGTGAACACACGCACGCACGCACACACACGCACACAGATAAACATCACACACTCAAAACACTTTCCCCACTTCCTCCACCCTCTGACATCCCAGCCTCCCTTCTCCTCCACCCCGCATCTATTTCCATTACTCCGTCTTACTATCTCTCTCTCTCTCTCTCTTTTACCACATACATCCCTCCCTCCCTCCCTCGTGATGAGGGCCAACGACACGCACGGACCCCCATCAGGGCTGACAACTGTTCGCTGGAGGCTGCCAGGGGAATCGGTCAAGAGGCCGCGGTTTCCGGGGGAAGACACCTGTCCGTGTGCGTGCGGCGACATCCGTCACACGGCGCGCACACACACACACACACACACACACACACGTATAAGCACCTGTGTACACACAGGGATGCTGATAGCCTCAAATGCACCTGTGAACGCCTGGCCACACGCACCGCTCGGTTTACTTTCAGGTGTTTGGCAAACACTTCCACCTGGAGTGTTAAGCTATGTAAGCTGTGCGACAGTGTTTTTCAAGCTGTGTGCCCCCCCCCCCCCCGCCCCCCTCTCCTCCTCCCCCAGAGGGCTGCGTGGGTACTGCAAGCGAGCAGCCTAAATCGCCTAGAAACAAATTCCGTCGCGTGGCTGCTGGGATAAGCCGGCAGATATGAACTCACGGGAAAGCGATGTTGATCGGCACTGTCCGGGCTCTCTGCGCGGCGCTCCTACGATGGTTCAAATAAAGCGGCTCTGACAACGCTTCCATCAAATAGTACCGCTGCTACTGTTGAACATTTCTCAACGGGTGAGTTGGCCACTAAGGGGGCGTGCGGTTGAATATCGTCGGCTTTTTACCGGAACGAAGCCCGTGCGGCCGACGTGGGATGGCGCGCGCCCGTCCGTCGGGGCGAGCCGGAGACCTCGAGCGACGCGCGCGTGGGTTTCAAGGTTTCGGGTCGTCCGCCGACGCCGAGGCGTTATCGCGCTCTCCTTACCGCGTCGGCTCACAGCGAAGCTCGGGCAGCACCTCGCTGACAGGAGGCCAGAGATAGCGCGCCGGGTCCTGCCAAACACACTCCTCCATCAGTTGATTTCATTATCTGCGGTGTGGAGCAGAATTCCAGGGCCGGGAACCACATCTTTTAAATGCACTCGTGTTTTTCCTCATTTTCTTTTATGATGATGATGATTTATTTATGCTTCAAAATGCTTTAATGGTATAATGTGCATTCGATGTATAATCCAATTTTGATAACCAAATAAAAAGCAACACGACTTCAACATAATGACTTTATGTGTATTTTTTATTGGAATTGGGCTTAAAACGAAGTAAAGTCATGTATTTCAGAAGAATGATGATTTTCAGTGCTAACGTTGGATGTCACCCTAATCGCTATTAAACCAATTTTTATTTAGGTGGACTGTGCATAGAACAAAAAATACACTTTACAAACACTGTATAAAGGGAGTTTTATGATCTCATTCAAACTGAGCAAGCCGCTCACTTTTGGCTCGAGATGAACGGTTCTTTCGGGTGGTACGGATAAACGCAGAGGAGTCAAAATGTACATCTCCTTTCAAACGTCGTCGAATTCAAACATCTCAAAACTTCACCGAAGTGCCATACTCCTGGCATTTACGGACAGCCCCTGCAAACCTAGACAGGGTAGAGGTAAAAGCCCGGTGTAAAAGGATGGATTCCCAATTTCAAGAAAGACACGGAACGCATGGGAAATACACCAAACTATGAAGAGAGACTGACATTGCCACGGATTTTGAGCGGATTGACTGTTTATTCTTTTGAGACGGACAAAGCATTTTGGTCAACAGTGGCCCCACTAGTCGCTCCGCTCTGCATACATTAATACCAAACCCATTCCCAAATAAAAATCAGGATCCTTTATGATCATTCACTGCTTATGATGTAGAGCCAAAGCTGGAATCTGCTGGTTCCACGGCTCATGCCGCTGATGCGATCAATACGTCGTCCGACATTGATTTTTCTCCCCCCGCCGAAAAAACCCCAAATAAATAAAATAAAATAAATAAAAATACACCAAGTCAGCCTTGACAGGATTTCCCCGTCGGCTGCCGTACGTTGAATTCATACGCATCCCCAGATTTCGCGGCATAGGTCCATCAGCCGTTGTGGAAACAAGTGCGGCCTGACCCAACATGGCTGCGTGTTCTATTGTGCTCCATCCATATTCTGTCCATGTTGTGAACACCTGCGCTACTTAAAGAAAAAAAAAAAAAACATTCCTTGTATCCCTCCCGGCGTGTGTGGGCCGCGCTGTGCTTAGAGGAAAGACTCTAATAATGAATTGATGAGGTCCTCCATTTATCCGTCAGTCACCGGATGAAAGTCGCTTCGCGACGTGGTGTGTGCGGCGGGCAGCGAGACATGCATGCAGACGAGGGTGTGCTTGTTTTTTATTTTAATCTTTTTTTTTAGATGTCTGGAGCCACACACACACACACACACACACACACACACACACACACACAAACAGGATTAAACCAAGACACACATATTTGCTCGCTAATTTGTGCATATATGCCCACGTACACATAAACAAAGAAACGCATGAATACACAACAACGCACACATTTGCATACAGTACACACACACTAGCACACACACACACACACACCCACACACACACACACAGTAACATACCCCCCTCCAGCACACACACAGATCGCAACAAACACTCTCTCCCTTTGCAGAGGTGGTTGTTGCCAAGGCTCAGACGGAGCGAGCTGATTGGCTGCCCGCGCTCATCACAGAAGGAAGCCGGCAGTTAGATTGGCCGACATCAGCGAGGAAGCTTTTGAACCCTTTTTTTTTTTTTTTCTTCACACACACACACACACACACACACACACACACACACACACACACACACACACATACACATACACATACACATACACATACACACACACACACACAGACACACACACACACACAGACACACACGCAGACACAGACACAGACACACACACACACACACACACACACACACACACACACACACACACACACACACACACACACACACACACACACACACACAGCTGTATCTCTCATTACACTCATTAACGCCACGCGCTTCTCGTCCACATTAATTAGCTCTCTATCACATTACTGTCACCGTGTGTGTGTGTGTGTGTGTGTGTGTGTGTGTGTGTTTTCTTTCTTTCTTTTTACCCTTTTTTCAATGGTTCTAATGCAGTGAGGTTCAGCGACTAAAGATAGAGGAAGGACAAAAAAAAAAAAAACCCAAACAAACAAAAAAAAAAACAGTCTCCATCACCTGACCACACAGATGTTCAGCGGTGGGAACCGGAGGGAAGCCGCGGCCGCCGCCACCCCTGCCGCCTCCGCCCGTCCCAGGTCCGTGCGTGGTGGAGGAGGCGCGGAAGGGGGCAGCTGCATGAGGGGGGGGGGGGGGGGGGGTCTAATCTCTGCCACAAAGGTGGAGATGATCACAGCCCAGGAGAGACATCCTTTGTGCGCGAGCCCGCGTTAAAAGCGGCGGCACGCGCGGATCGCCGCCCAGTCTGCGGTTCACATCCGCTGATGAGCACCGCTGACAAAAAAATAAATAAAAATGTCCTCCATCCGGGCTTGGTGGTGGTGGAGGGTGGGGGCGTGGGTGAGTGCATCCGTGCGGCGTGCGTTCCGGTTGGAGCCCGTAGGCGGGCGGCTGGTGTGTTCTCGTGCGGAGGAATCTGCGTTTTCCGCCCCCGCCCACCCCGCACATGGACGTGCTGGACTAAACAAGGTCAAGCGGCCGCCCCCCGCCCCCCCCCGCAGCCTCCCCCACCGCCGGAGGAAGCAGCGGGGAGCTAGAGACACCGCCCCCCACCCCCCTTCCCCCCGGCAGAACCGCCGTGGAGAAGGTGCGAGGGCTGGGCGACGTCAACAAACAAACAAACAAACGAAAAAATAAATCGAACGCCACCGTCTGTGGCTGTCGTGGGACGTTCGCACGGAAACAAACGTCAGCGATGTGGATGTCACGACCGGGCAGGTAGAGGCGCTGATCACAACCGTAAAGTTCATTACTTTACTCAAATTCTGTGTTTAAAACACCATTTCACTGTATTGCAATATTACGACAACCCCACGATAAGTCCCACGATATCTACTCTCATCACCGCGGCCTATATAATATCAATTAATTATGCTTTGCAATCAACAGTGGCAATCTAGCGATCCGTCATTTCTGAATAACGACCCCAAACCCGTCGAAAAGCCATTATTATACGTTATCGCGGGTCATCTCTATCGCTCCCTCTACATGATTTTACCAACCTTAACTTGTGGCGCTATGAAGTGACGTGAGACAGAAACTATGACGGGAGACCACGAGCCACGAATGTGGAAATCGTTATGAAAACCCACGTCCCATTCAGCATTTCTTATTTCCTTTTTAGGTTATATATATATATATATATATATATATATATATGTTATATTACAACACAGTAAATAAGTCAGTAATATGGTGTGTCATTTTATTTTTGGGGGAGGACTAGTTAGCTACGCTGTGGTGGTCTATTATTATTATTATTATTATTATTATTATTTTGTGGTACATTCTCAGCGGAAGCTGTTAAACCCGGCATAGTAGTTATAACGTAATTTAAAATCAATATTCTGTAACAACGTATTAATTTATTAATACAAGTTGAGTGACCACGTGACAGGCACGGCGACCACCTGCCCCTTTGCCCCGCGGTGATCTGGTGCCAATGCGCAACGGCGTGGGCGCCCGCACCGCTCCGTTTCCTTATGGAACAAAACACTGTGCGTAATAGCAGCACTTCCGCCCACCTCGTCAACAGATTGCTCCGAGTGGCCAAACACCCAAAACACCTGCCCCTCTTAACGTCTCTACACGGGGGCCTGCCGTGTAATAAGTGGGATAATGTGCAGCCAGCCCGTCGTTTTGACACGGGAACCCTCTGCTTGGCGTCAAAATGCTGATCCCCCCTTTTCAGGGTTATTTTAGGCAATAATGACCCGCTGACTGTACATAATCCCCGTCATATGGCCAAGCTCCGGGAGATGCCCATTCAATGATTCAATGAAGCCCGACCTTCATTATTGTGTCCCTCCGCCTGCGGCAGCCTTCAACCTGCTTGTCAATATGGAGGAAGGGGGGAAAAAGGCCCCGCGCTGAAGAATGGATTTCTATCGAAACAGCCTCCCTCCAACGGGCAAACTCGTCTTCGTCACCGCTCCTCTTCCGCGAGGAGAAGCCAATTATTGTCAGTTAGCTGTGCGCCGTATATCTGTCACTCCTTTTACTGGGCGCTCAGGGTTCAAATGTATTCCGTCATCATTTTTTACAAGGCGCGGTGAAGGCGTTGCTGTTATTTATAGGCGGTCATTTCCCTCTCCATCAGCGCTGTCACGTTCCCCACGCCTCCCTGCTTACCTCTGCTGTGACACCGGGCCCTGGTTGAATAATAGGGAAAGTGGTCCGTTCATTTTTATTTATTTTTTTTCTTCTGGAAATATCTGGATGGGGTTTTTTTTTTGGGTTGTTTTTTTTTCTTTTTTTATTTCTCCATTCTTCGGGGGGGTGAATGGAAGTGTAGTGTCGTCTGAAGCCCCTCACCCCGCGTTCAATCACCTCTACTGTAAGGGAGATAACGCTTTTCCCCCCTCCCGGCTTCATAAATATCAAGCTTCCTTTCACGGCAACGCGGGAAGACAAGAAGAAATTAATTCTGCAGAGCTCTAGTCTTAACCCATTCAACAAATCCGCATCTGAGGTGAAGCTGGAGGCGTGGGCATCTACAGTAGATACTGTACTATACACACACAGTATACAGTGTGTGTGTGTATGTGTGCATGTGTGTGTATGATTGCTCTGAAGACCTTTGGCCCAAATTTGTTTGACAGGACCATCTGTCCCGTATATGATGTATATATGCACAAGTCCAACTCTCCTTTAAAGGAAAACTCTGGTATTTCTGTCTTTTTTGTTGTTGCTTGTTTGTTTTTGACCGAAGCTTCATTTTCCCATCATCAACCCGAGCGATCGGCGTCATAATCTTTTAAATTGATTCGGTATTGTGGGAACAGATTCC
The DNA here is from genome assembly GCF_960531495.2 of Zeus faber. Taxonomy (NCBI): domain Eukaryota; kingdom Metazoa; phylum Chordata; class Actinopteri; order Zeiformes; family Zeidae; genus Zeus; species Zeus faber. Next base: position 9,445,980 of record NC_137208.1, read on the forward strand.
GTCCGCGGCCGCACAACGGGCAATCGATTGAAACATGACTTACCAATAAGGTCTAGGTTTGAAATTACCAGAGTTTTTCCTTTACCTACTTATTGGCCGCTTTTGAACATCACCACAAAGACGTTTAAAACATACGGTATAATAAGAAAAAGAAAACAAAGCTCTTATAATATTGATTCAGAGCACGAACATAATGGAGCACAGTGAAGAACAGTAACAGGAAATGGGAAATGTTAATTATTGTAGTTAGCAATTATAATTCACACTTTTGGTCTCAATACCTGTGTTTTAAAGGGCAGATTATCAGCAACTGCAGGTGTGTACGCTTATATATTTTATTTTCTTGTATTATGTATACTTTATTAATCCCCCCGGGGGAAACTAGGTAGCCTCTGCATTTGACCTTTCTTATACCTGGGCAGCACCCGGGGACCCACTCCAGCTCTTTTTGCCGGTGCCTTGCTCAAGAGCACAACCGGGAGTATCAAGCCCTAACCTACCTGTCTTTGACAGGTGGGAGGAAACCGGCGCACCTGGCAGAAGACCACACAAAAGCGGGTACATGAAGGACCTGGGACGGCCGGGACTCGAACCGTGTTGCAGGCCCATTGAGGTCCACGTTCTTCTTTTGCAAGGCAGAGCCGGCCGGCGAGCCTGCTGAAGCGTTGTCGAATTACAGAGTGCTATCGCTGCTGAGATGGAGAGGAGTCCATTTCAGAGGTGTGTGTTTTTTTTTTTTCTGGCAATGTGCACTATAATCATCTTTCAAAGCCCAGAGCAGCGGGCGAGCGCTGCTCTGCCCGCTGCTGAACTGTGTAAAGTGCTAAACCGGAGTCAAGCACGGCGGTACTGATGCCGACAAATGAGTTCAGCTTTGCCAGGACGGAGTGGAGGTCCATGCTGAGAGATGTGTTTCGTAGTATTATTCTCTTCATTTTTACAAACAACTACAAGGGCTTAAATGACAACAACTCTGCGTATCCACAAATAGGTCGGAACACAGTTAAAGGATGCCGAGGTCCAGGGAAGATCTCACGGGAGCATGCTGTGATCTGGTGAGAAGACGGAAGTGAGTACAGATCCAACATGGCGGCACCCTGCTGCACTGAATAAAACACAGACAATCCGCCCCAATTCAGACAAATAACGAAGCGAATTGCAAAAAAAAAAAAAAAAAAAATATATATATATATATATATAGGATGAACCCCAGCTTCTGTCTACCACGAGAAACTCACCTCACTGCATCTGAGCACCTCAAACGCAAAGCTAAATGGGTTTGATGTTTGATGTTTTCTGCATCATACAACTCAAAAAAGAGGTGTTCCTATATTGATCAATAAAAGTATCCCATATCAAAATAAAACCACAATATCAGACCCAGAAGGGCGTGACATAACGATTAATGGAATTAAAGGTAACTTCAAATTAACCATAGCATATATTTATGGCCCCAATGAGGACGGCCCAAATTTCTTTCACAATATATTTTTAAAACTCTGAGAATTCTCTGACTCAATTATCTTATTAGGAGGAGACTTCAACACCGTACTGGATCCAGGATTAGACTGTTCTCAAATCAGAAATAATCACAAATCCTGGCGTTCGTCGAACACCATAAAACAATATATGATTGATCTTTCTCTTGGCGATATTATTCACCACCCCACCAAGGTTTCCCTCGAATCTACCTTTTCTTGAAGTGAACTGTGTAATGTCCAAAATGACTAATCCTGAAAACCACCCTATTGTAATCTCCGATCACGGGCAGATTAGTTTCAGCCTCATAAATGAAACCAACCAGAACCTTCCCGGCAGGTGGCCGTTTAACACCTCACGTTTGACAGATAAAGAATTTAATTATTTATTGTCCAGAGAAGGGACTTCCTTCATTGAACTGAAGGACTCACCAGAAATATCACCATCCTTACTCTGGTAAACGGCTAAGGCAGTTCTCAGAGGTAGCATTATATCATTATCCACTCACAAGAAAAAGAAGAATACCAAAATAAACTCGAACAACGACTAAAAAAGTTGCACTCCCAACAAGCCCACTCATCCACTGAGCAAATCCGAAATGAGATCTGGACAATTGCATCTCAACTTGATGATATCATCCATCAAAAGACACAATTCCTCATGCAACAAACGAGAGCAAATTATTTTGAATTCAATGACAAATCAGGTAAATTTCTACACGCGATAGAGAAAAAACACTTATTACAGCCATCAAAGATCCACAGGGTAGGATAAGATACACCCCACCTCGCAAGACATCAATAACATATTTAGAGACTTTTATAATAAGGTATAACACTCGGATAATGAATCTAATATATCAAACATTCACTCATTACTTGATGATATTGACCTGCCTAAACTTTCGACAGAGCAGGCTACCACATTAGATCAACCACTTACTCTAGAAGAACTTAGGAAACTCTCTTCTCTATGCCCAACAATAAATCACCTGGATCAGATGGCTTCCCAGTGGAATTCTATGAACACTTATGGCCACTTATATCCCCATTATTCATCAGAATGGAGACAGAGATTAAGTCAACCTCCACCATGCCTCCGCACATGAATACCGCTCTCATTTCGGTTTTGCTCAAACCCAATAAGGACCCAACCCTCAGCTCCAGTTATAGACCCATAAGCCTTATTAATTGTGATCTAAAGATTATTAGTAAGACACTAACCAACCGAATTGAAAAAATAATTCCATTTATAATTTACCCGGACCAAACCGGCTTTGTCCAGGGCAGACACTCATCCAGCAATATGCACGGTTTATACAGTATGATCAGCATATCTCAAAGGAACAACTTTAATACTGTTATTGCTTCTCTAGATGCAGGAAAAACATTTGACAGAGTTAATTGGACATACAGTATCTCTTTTCAATCCTCAACAAATTTGGCTTTGGAGAGTGACTCATTCAATGGATCAGAATCCTCTACAACTCCCCATCTGCTTCTGCCATCACCAATGGTTACACTTCACAGCGTTTCACTCTAAAACGCGGCACAGGACAAGGATGTCTGCTCTCCCCTTTACTATTCGCCAACTCTATTGAACCCCTCGCGGCGGCCGTCCGTCAAAACAGAAATATCGCAGGAAACTGTTCACAAAATCAGTTTGTATGCAAACGATATCTTGTTGTACGTACGGCATCCAACATCATCCCTACCGGAGGTGTTCAGTGTTATATTTAAGTTCTCAGCTATCTCAGACTATTCAATAAATTGGACTAAAACCGGGGTCTTACCACTCAGTGGGGGGGGGACTGCAATGCTGCAACCCAGGAACTTCCTTTAACCATCACAACGGGCAACATTAGATACCTTGGTATTGATATCTCCACCAATCTGTCAGATTTGTTTACCCATAACCTTACTCCATTGCTCAAATCCATTGAAGAAGACCTCATTCGATGGAACAACCTACCCAACTCATTAATTGGTAGGAAAGTAGCAGTGAAAATCAAGTATTTCTGATTCTGAATTCTGAAAATAAATATACTTCCAATAATTAACTATATATTTTCAATGACCCCAGTGCAACCAGCAGTACATTGGTTAAAAAACTCTAGACTCAATAGTCAATACATTTTATTGGAAATACAAGAAACCGAGAATTAAACTAGCAACACTGCAGAAAAACAAAGACTGTGGAGGCCTAGCAGCCCCAAACTTCAGATACTACTATCTAGCGAACCATCTTCCATTTATAATTAAATGGTTACAATCAGAGCAACAATTGGTTCATGGATGGCGAGACATTGAACAAACAGAATGTCAGGAGTTATTATTATCATTATCATTATCATTATCATTATCATCATCAGTATCTGATCTCCCATTCCTTACTGAATCAATAAGGAAACATAATTGCTTTTAAAAACCCACATTCGTCGCACCAACTCTGTCAGCCTGGTGGAGATTCCTCAAACTCAGTGGTCGCACTCTCCAAACAAATTCACGCCAATCTGGCAAAACACAGATTTTCTGGTTAAAGACAAATCTTTAGGTCTTGAAAAAGAAAAGGAATTACTCATCTGGAACACATTTTCGATTTTCAATTCGCTTATATACTTCCCAACCTAAACCCAAAGGTGTAATATCGGTGGCCACGGCTTCCTTCAATTCCTTCAACTACAGCACTCTGTAAAAGTTAAAAATCGAATTGACGAACAACATCCTACAACCACCTCCAGTGATTGAACATCTCACTCATATCGGTCATTTAAAAAATACCTTTTCCAGAATATACAAGCTTTAAAAAACAGTAAAAAACAGATGACACTTTATCTTTACCTACAATATAATGGGAAAGAGACCTTGCTGTTCCCACCGATATCAACCTGTGGAAGCTTATTTGCAACAACACCTTTTCTATGACCCTCAACTAAAAAATGCAACTCATCCAATATTAGATTCTGCACAGAGCTCATATCACGGAGCGCAAAATGTTCAAAATGGCTTTTGTGGATAAAGACACTTGCTGTTCCCTTAATACCAGCGATGACTACTTACATGCCTTCTGGCTCTGCCCACCTATCCTAGCATTCCGGACCAACATCACCAAGAAGCTATCAACCCTTCCGGGTCGCAGCATTCCAGTCTCCCCGATTATATGTCTCCTCGGTGACCTCTCCTCAGTTGACCCACCGCTTCAACAGCACCAACCCATTTTGATCGCCATAACAATTGCCAAGAAATTAATATTACTCCACTGGAAAAAACAGAGATAATCCCACCACATCCCAATGTGGATGGGCACTCGGTGCTCGTGGCCGGGTGGGGCGTCTGGTTGGCTGCCGTGGGGCGGGCCTCGCCCTTGTGCGGGGCGTGGGTGGGCATGGGCCGAATAAACACGTGTTCAATCTCCTTTTCAAAAACCGGAAAGGAACGTTACAGTCAGATCTTTTAACAGGAGGAAATCGCACACCGTGCATTTCGTCAGGTCTTTCAGTTTTGTTTTACTCTTAACTCAGGCAAATCGGCCCCGTTTGCCTACATCCGCGCCAACGCGAGAGACTAGGAACAGGAAGTTGCGCCGCTTTCCGACCTGCAACCTGCTGTAGCAAGCGTTGCACTCTTTCGTTTGAGACCCCTGTGTCGAACAGTGCACACATTAGTTGGACCAAAGATGGACAAAACAAATAGTCTCACCCTTGTCGAATTCCTCAAATCACTCACTCCGCTTGGTAATCTAACTCTACAACACTTCCATTCCACTTTTATCACCTTCTACATCAACAAGATGTTATCTAATCGGGTCGAGAGTACACCAAGTTAAGAATTAAAGTCTTCAAGTGTTACAGCTTTGAGAAGTGTGCATCCTTTTATCGCTGTGGCACGTCAGGAACTCTAATTGGAAGCGAAATGTTTTACTTTAGCGACAAGGACGGATGCAAGAGCCGAGCTAAATACACAAGAAGACGGATAATCAGAAGTTGCCGTAATTGTTTTTGAAGGGTCGCAAGAAAAAATAAACAAACAGGTCGCAGTCTCAACACACGCAGGCGCACGCACGCGCACACACACACACACACACACACACACACACACACACACACACACACACGCACACCTTAGGGTTAGGTCAAGGCAATTTCCAGAGCCAATTTTCCCTTCAGTGTGTTCAAAGGCGATTCAAGCCTCAAAATAAATAAATAAATAAATAAATAAATAAATAAATAAAGCGTTTTGTATTAATTTATATATTATGACAAAAGGAAGACGGACCTGGAAAACAAAACAAAAAAAAGGTCGATGTTGACGAGGTCGTCGCCTGAAACAAAGGCTGCGGATCAGGCGAATCCAGCGCTATGATGCGTTATGATCTAACGGCTGATTAGGGGGGGGGGGGGGGGGGGGGGGTGATGCTCATGCTCTTTCCAACCTTCTGAGAGTCGTAACCATGGAGGCGCCGGCTTTCATCGCAGCAACAAACAAAATGTTTCCCGTGCCACGGTGAAAACTTGCACATTTCGAATAAAGCAGCGATCAATGATAGAGCATGACAATCCAGCCACGAGGTAGACCGGTAGATCAAGTTCAAGTTCAAGTTCGAGAGGTTAATTGTCACATACACAGTATATACAGTACATACGGTTTTACATATATGCAGTGATATGTCATTACAGCCGGGGATTACGCACAATAAGCTCTAAAAATACTCAACGTTATGTCATCGTAATTCCAAGTTTACTAAATTATTACCTTTATTATCAATAGTAAAATAATACATTTCTCCATGGGTATCAATCTACGAGGTTACATCACCTCCGATGCGTACGTATTACTAATCTAACGCTCCAAAGTTGTTGGTTTTTGGCGAGGATAAATTAAAAATACTAAAATGAAAAGGGGGTTGAAAGGGAGTTTTCCCACATTGCACATCCGACTGATTTGCATTCCGCCGCCTAATACGCAACGGAGGACCATATCTTATGCATAAATCAAGAAGGATAATCGCATTTCGAAAAATCCGGTTGATGAGGCGCCGCGGCTCCTCAGCCACGGGAACCCGGGAGAACGTGACTCACTCGCCCAAATGAGTTCGGTGACAGAAGGACACAATAAGAAACCAAGCAAAAAAAAGGTATCAGGCAGACGTCGTCGCGCCGCCTCATTTGCTTGGCCACCATGCGCTGCCGTCCTCAGATGAGGACGGGGACGGTCAGGTCAGGTTCACTGGACGTGGTATCAGCATTTTGAGTCGCTTGTATTGATATTGCTTCCAGGGCTTTACAGTTATGGAAAATGAGATTTAAGGATCGAGAGGCATCGCTGAGATATAAATACAAAAAAAAAAAGTTCTCATGCGCCGTACGCTCTAAAAAAGCTCGCGCCCTTGACCAATTCAGACAAGAGCAAGACGATACGCAAGAAGAGGGGCCGGGGTCTCAGGAACCCCTGCTCTACATAAGTAAACAACACAATAATGATGAAGAAACGATTCGATTTTATTTGGTAAGTTGCATTTCAGGTTCTAAATACCCAGCACGAGCGGGGACCGTATCGGCCGGTCGATGAGTCGCCATGACGACCGCTCTCGATAAGGAAAACAGTGTCTGATCGACGTCTTACAAAAAAAAAAAAAACGGGATACAGTCAGAGACTGAGCTGTAAGTAACTCCTAAAAAGTCAATTTGATGTAATTTCGATGAATTTAGCTTCCGTTTCCGCTCAATACGTCGGGACACGAGGACGTCCAGCAATATACAGCGTCGACGCACTAACCCTTGCGCGGGCGGGCGTGGCCCTTCCAGCCCCGGATCACCGCGCCCCCTTTCGCCCCCCCCCCCCCCCGTCGACGCCTTCTAATTTGTCTTTTCGGTTTCACCGGGTAAATCCCCGCCGCCCTCTGCAAGCCGCGGAATCATTCCTCTCGCCGTGATTTACAGTTATTGCGGGGGGGCGGGGTCGGGAGAGGCAGCGCCGCGATGGAAACGAGCGCCGGGGGGCCACCGAGTTCCAGTCCGTAAGTCATGGCGTCGCCTCCTCTTCTTCCTCCTCCTCCTCCTCCTCCTCCTCCTCCTCCTCCTCCTCACATATGAAAGCAATAACTCAGCCTCGCGTTCCCCGCCTCCCGTCGGCAGCCATGTTGGTCTCAAGGTTGCGCGGAATCCGGAGGCCTCAATAAGAGGGCGATCCCCACCACGCACCTGCCTGCGCCTCAGACAGCTCTCCAGAAACGTCCATTACCATTCCGCGGCGCCGGACGGGAAATTTACACATCAAATCAGACCGGAGACGTTAATATTCAGCTCAAAAAAATAATAACTAAAAAATGGAGTGCCGATGGATTTCTGGTTTCATGTTTTGTTTTTTTTTGTTGTTTTTTTCCCCCCGCGCTGGAAGGTTTCTTCATGACACCAATTTGGTTTGCTTTCTCTTTTTAATCAAAATAAATAAACGGTAAAGAGACTGCAAATTAGAGAGTTGATCAGACATAATGGAGATCATATCCGTGGGTCATTTTTTTTAAAGCAAGGTTTGAGAAGTGATTCCCTGGTAACTGCAGGAATCCATTAACTCCGGCCCCCGGCGTCTTGTCGCTGAGCTTATTGAGGCGAAATTAGACATCCATCCAGGTGGACATTCGCAAAATGACTCACGATGACACCAAGGATAGAAAACTGGAAATCAAGAACTTCACCTCAAAAAGTCAAGTGAAAATATGTTCCAAAACAATACATTTTTGCCAAACGAAATTATTCTAATCAACGTTTCTGACAAATTACATCGGTAGAAAGAAAAAAACAAAAATTAAAAAAAAAAAAAACTTGGTCCTCCATCGTCCGTCTCAGTTTCAGTTTCGGAAGTACAGAGTACTGTATCTCTTAAAGGGGAAGTTGCCTCAGTTTAAATTCAAACGAAACCGCTCAAATGATCAAATCGAAAATGATCAGGAAACTCTGGAAAATCGAAGGACTAAAACTTGGTTCTGCCTAATATATGCCAATGAAAATCATTTCCATTTCCACATTTGCCTTGAAGGAGCAGTAGACAACTTCTTTGCTTGAACTTATCATTATGAAGTTAATGTTTATTGCACAGTGTATTGGCTGTAGAATAATGACGCCGTCTGCGTTTACATCGGTTCCGTATAAGCCTCCATATCACTATGCATTCAGACCGCCACCGGGTACAAACTCCCGGGAAAATGATGCATTTACAGCAGTGCGTCACAGGAAGTGCGTCAACCAATGTGCAGCCAGTAGTGGAAATGGCGAACGGTGGAGCAATCTGCTCCACGTAGACCATAAAGCCTAGAATATTAAAACGACTCATTGCCATCGGTTGAGAAATGTAAACGTTGTGGGGTTTTTTCACCCAGAAAAACCCGCAGCTCCCCCCCGTGTACTTGTATTTATTTACAGGCCAGTCTCGCCTCTCAAGGCGGCGTTCCTCTTTGTATGTCTGTGATAAGGCAGCCGAAATGAATACAACCAAACAAAACCTGTGACGATTTCAAGTCACCTCTTCAGTGAACGGGCTTCTTTCTTCTCTCATTTCCAAAGTGGTGTTGGTCATTTCCACCGAGCACTCTGAGCGATCGGGTGGTCTTTGCGACAGCGGCGCAAACAATAATAACAATAATAATGATAACACTCGGAAACGCTAGCGGGAGAAAGTCGAAATGTTGTCTATCGCTCCTTTAATTTGTTCTCTAATAATGGCTCGTACACATGTGGCTCTTTTCACACAATATTGATCAAGCCTAATCTTATTTTATGGAATCACGTTGCACCCAAAACCCTCACTCATCAATATAATATATAATGGCCAAATGTCCTTCTGACGACACACACACACACACACACACACACACACACACACACACACACACACACACTGACACTGACTGGTTAATGTTAATGATTTGTTCCCACACACCTCGCCTTCCTCACTCATGGGCCGTGGGGTGACGGAGTGACAGAGAGATGGTGAGTGGCTGGTCACTGTAGGGTGGAGATACATATGCAATCAGGCAGAAGGAGACAACATATAGATGAGAGGATTTAAATAACCAAATAAGACGAATGTGGCGGACCATTGGGCGTGGCCACGGTTGCAGACGGCAGCGTGCTTCCTTAGCTCGGCCGCACAGCCGAATTGGCCAAATTAGTTGCCAAGTGGCGCTGATTGGTCGGATTCGGGGCAGGAAGCTTACTTGATGTTTGTCCGTCTTGCAGTGAGGGTCCGGCGTTTTGGGCCCGACGTCCGTCCAGGAGCCCAGCCGTGGCGGCAGCAGCCCGAGAAGCCGGAATTCCTCCGGTGCCAGGATCCATCGTTTAGGACGGCACACACAAGAAATAAACCCACATCAAACGGCGTTGAAGCGGTCTATGGTGTCTGCCTCCTCCTTCCCGCCCTGTGAGGTGGCCACCCTGCCATAGCTGGTGCCTGAACAGGGACGTGGAGCGACGTGAGGCGGAGCCCCAGTAGCCGTCCCCTCTGCAACAGGTGGTCGTGGCCCTTGCCCAAATGCAGGTGGATAAAGCCCACTAGTTCTGGGAAATGCAGAGGGACTGCAACCTAGATCGTGAGGCGATGAGGGAGGTGGTACGGGACCAGGGGGCCCCCGTGCAGCTCTTGGGGGGCGTGCCCACAACACCAGGGTGAGGGACCTGGGTAGACATCGGGCTTAGCTGCATTCTAGCTGTATGCAGATGATGGTTCAGCAACGCCTGGTTCCACCAGGGGCTTTGGTTGAGGCATCATTGGTGGAAATTTGTTGTGTGCATAGCGATATTCACAGATATCCGACGATCAGGCTTGAAATTCTTCACAAGGGAAAAAAAGCAGACGGCGAAGGCTGCGGTAAGTTTTCTCCCTGTCGCACTCCAAATGCCCTCACCAAATGTGCGAGGCCGGGGGAGTGCCGCTCACGGTCAGTAGGGGGATGTGAGCGTTGCGCGGTGCACGGTATTGCGTAGGGGTCTTCTCCGGTCCCATGGCCTTGGCCCTTCCCCATGCAGATTGATGCCCGGAAATGCTCTCCCAGGCGGCTCACCTTAACGCGATAGCCAGTCACCTTGGACATGATAAAACACTACAGCGGTTAAAGACCCGCTTCTACTGGCAGGGCATTTGGGCAGATATACGCAAGTGGTGCGCCGCGTGTCCTGAGTGCCAACTGGTCAAGTCTCCGGGTATGCCAAGGGCGCCATTGAGGCCTCTCTCACCAGTCGAGGTACCGTTCGAAAGACGGTCCGTTAGACGACAGCGCTACCGGGTATCGGTTTGTACTAGTCCTAGTGGATTATGCAACCCGATACTCCGAAGCAGTGCCCCTGCGATGTATTATGAGCAAAAACATGACGCTGTTTCAGGTCGTCTCCCAAGTCGGGATTCCGAAAGGGAATCCTGACCGACCAGGGCACTTCCTTTCTGTCACGCACACTTGGAGAGCTTTACGAATTATTGAGTGTCCGCTCAATCCGACCAGGGTTTACCATCCCCAGACCGATGGTCTGATGGAGCTCTTTAATAAAACACTTTAATCCATGATTCGGAAGTTTGTTCACAACAATAGCCGTAATTGGGACAAGTGGTTGGACCCCCTGTTGTTTGCGGTGCGGGGGGTTCCCCAGATCTCTGTGGGATTTTCTCCCTTTGAACTCCTTTTTGGCAGGAGACTGTGCGGCGTGCTAGACCTAATTAAGGAAAATTGGGAGGAAGGGCCTAGCACCAGTAAAAACGAGGTACAGAACGTTATGCACCTGAGAGCAAAGTTACAAACGCTGGGGCGGCTGTCAGGGGAAAATTTGCTCCAGGCTCAGGAACGTCAGCGCTGCTTATACGACAGGGGGGCTCGGCTCCAACAATACGCACCGGGAGACAGGGTGTTAGTGTTGCTCCCTACATCAGGCTCCTAATTGCTCGCAAGTGGAAAGGGCCTTTTGTGGTCACAATGCGGGTTGGCGAGGCCGATTATGAGGTTGAACGGTCTGACAAGCAGGGGGGCGACACCGATTTTAGCGTGTTCACACAAAAGGGGCGGTGTTTGCACCATATGACCAATCGCAAACATGGACCAAGTCTACCAGAGCCGCATATTTTACACAAGATGAGCAAACTAATATAAAACTACTATTAAACTACTATAATATTAAACACATGTGAAGAATTAAAAAATATAATCCAGGGTAAAAGCGACACAGTTGCTTGAAAGCTGATAAAAAAATAAATAAAAATGCAGACAGTAACTTAATGCATTAGGCCTATCAACACACTGCCAATCTGTGTATCGTTCGATCAGTTCATATCCATTTAATAATTCTGATTTGGTGCGCCTTAGAAATATTAGATAAAAACAAATCCCGTTTCTCATAAAAACAAATCAAATTTCTCATGTTCTATTTTTATTTCAGAACAAAATCAAAACAGCCTGTTATTGGATTTCTTCTCATATGAAATGATTGCGTGTTTAAGAGGTTACTGTCCCATCAATAAGGCACAAGTAGATCTGACTATAATAACAATTGTGTATTCCATTAAATTAATGTGTTGCTTAAATGTATTGTTATGGCGTGTGAGACAATTGTAAGACTTTTTGCTCTTTCAGCTGCAACGCCGGCAGTGTTAAATGATCTTAGGCGCAAATAAAGAACAAATATCAAAACATAATTCAAAACGTTAAATAGGCTTACTTGCAAATCTTATAAGGTCAACAAGTCCAAGGCTTTAGTGTTTTAGTCGGTCTCTGTTTTAGGATGAGAATCTAGATCTTCCATGTAGATACTCGTCAGGGGAAAGCCAAAGGGTTTTGTCGGTCTCTCAAAACTCTCGCCTTTCGAAAACAAAACCCCCTCTCACTATTAGCGCACCGAGGCCCACAGATCTTGGAGGAATGGTGATACAATTTTCCAAGAGAATCGATTGGTCAGTAGGCGGTGCGTTACCTGCTCGAACATAACCTGCTCGGGTGCAGGTTAGGTATGCAGCAGAAGTTGCCATGGCGATGTGCCCCGGTAAAAAGCGAACCGCCGTCGTGACACTGAAAACCCACCAGAGATTACTCACCAGGGGCTGTGTTTAGTCTGATTACTCAGCCGGTGAAGCGAGCCAAAGCAGACACTGTAGCCGCAATAAAATAAAAGAACTGATCAGTTCAATTGCATTAACTCCTTCTGGGGCAGGCACGCGCACGCACGCACGCACACACACACACACACACGACTCTTGACTGACAGTGGTCCATGGCGTGTTCTCAGAATAACAACAGAACCACAGGTAGAGGAGGCGAAATAAGGTTCAACAGCCACGAGGTGGAAGGAATAATCGAAGAAAGAAATGGTCGACAATGATGTAAAAATAGTCAAAAGGCACTCTCGACGGCTTTAAGCTGGAGAAAATAAGGTGCACCCTGAGGGGCTCATTGGCAAGACTGGATAATATTCTTAATTTATGTTTATATAGTATTCCATAATGAGGGGGCTGTGTTATTGGTTTGCATTTTTTACATTGTACTTGAAATTTTCCCATTTTTTTTTTATCATCATCATCATCATTAACGATAATTCATTTTTGAGAATGTGTCTAGATCTCAACTTTAATGTGCATCCAAGCTAAATGTTGTGTTCTTGTTGCAGTATTCTTAAAAAAGGAAAAAATCGTGGATGTATATACATAGTAGGTATGTATACATGTGTGTGTGATACAGTTAAAACACTTTTATTCACCCAGCTAAATTTCTCTATTTTTGTATTTGAATGATTCTAAAAAATTGAAAATTATCTACTGTCAAATATGTATTTTCTGAAAACCCCCAAAAAAGAAACTTTGGGCGCACACACACACACACACACACACACACACACACACACACACACACACACACACACACACACACACACACACACACACACACACACACACACACACACACACACACACACACACACTGACAGGTGAAGTGAATAACATTGCTCATCTGGTTCAAATGGCACCTGTCAAGAGGTGGGATGTATCAGGCAGCAAGTGAACAGTCAGTTCTTGAAGTTGATGTGTTGGAAGCAGGAAAAATGGTCAAGCGTAAGGATCTGAGCCACTTTGACAGGGACCAATATGTGATGGCTAGACGGTCAGAGCATCTCCAAAACCACAGGTCTTGTGGGGTGTTCCTGTGTGTATGCAGTGGTTACTACCTACCAAGAGTGGTCCAAGGAAGGACAACCGGTGAACCGGCGAAGGGATCATGGGCGCCCAAGGCTCATTGATGCACGTGGGGGAGTGAAGTCTTGCCCGTCTGGTTCGATCCCACAGAAGAGCTACTGTAGCACAAACTGGTGAAAAAGGTAATGCTGCTGTGATAGGAAGGTGTCAGAACACACAGAGCATCACAGCTTGATGTGTGTGGGGCTGTGTAGCTGCAGACCGGTCAGAGTGTCCATGCTGAGCCCTGTCCACCACTGAAAGTACCTACAGAATATATCTATATATATATCCCTCTATAGTCCTATATGTTGCAAGGACGAGTTGCTGAAGGAAGGAGGAGTTCATTTGAAACCTATTGACTGACTGCGCTTCTAACACATGGATCCACTGTTTTGTTTTTTCTTTTTTAGGAACAAGATTTTAATAGTGCAGCTGCCAATTTACCGCTGTGACAGCGCTGGCGCTGAGCAGCGCTCAGCACGCCACCGGAGTGAACGTGCCGGCACTTAACCTTGGAGCTGTATTCAACACCGCCATGAACAACGCCCTTGGGAGAAGGATGGAGCGTGGCGGAGAGGACAAGAGGAAGGAAGGGTTGGGGGAAGCGGAGCGGAGGAGAGAGAGAGAGAGAGAGAGAGAGAGAGAGACAGAGAGAATGACAGAAAGGTCACCAGGCAAAAAGCGATGAAGTCATCTGTATTCGTTTTTTGTGAGGCAGCAGCTTGGCTGGAGGCCGCGGGGCTGCAGCTCCACCTGACGCCAGCCGGCCCCCAGGAGCTCGGCAGCCACACGATGTGCACCATCACAGAGCTGTGGCGCACATCAGAGAGCGCCACCTAAATGAGCGTGAATGTCGTGAAGTTAAGGGTAAACAAATCCGACAGATTGGTGGAGATGTCAATACCAGGGTGTCTAATGTTGCCCGTTGCGACGGTTAAGGGACGTTTCTGGGTTACAGCATTCCAGTCCTCCCCACTGAGCGGTAAGACCCTGGTTCTCGTCCAGCGTATTTAACAGCTACGAATTTAGATGGGGTTTAGAGTGGGTCAGAGTTAAAAGGGAATAGAGAGTGTGAGAAGGGAGGGGGGGTCATCCTCTGTTAACCAGGTTTGCAGCTAAAATCATAAACAGAGTATCTAAACGACAGATCTGGCTTCGTTTAATTGTTTCGGTGGAAAGTCCTTGTTTTTGCCTGGTGCCTTTCCATCCCAGGTGACACCTCCATTGTTCTGGGCATGAAGAGAGCCGCCCACGGAATAACAGCGCAGCGTCTCACCCTGTGGTGTCAAAATGTCCGTGGATTTGTCACTCGATGCACCGTACGACACTGACACTGTGACGGGCGCACAAAAAGGCGGTGTCAGTGACCTGGACAACTGTGCTCAAGGAAAGTCCAAAAGAGCGAACGAAAGAAAGGACAAAATAAAAGTAAATGATGCGGGGAAGAGAGAATTGAAATATTGGAAAAAAGAAGGAAGGAAGGAAGACAGATATGTGGAGGAGTAACGTGCCGACGTCGGTGCGACCTCCCCGCTCGCTCTGAGACGGTGTTTTGCTGCGTTGCCGTGGCGACGGTGTTGCAGGACGAGGCGTCAGACGTACCCCCCCCTGACCCGTCTCACGCCCGCCGGGGAAAGAAAACGGAAAGAAAAAAGGAAAGATAGATAGAAATCTGCAAAAAGAGAGAAAGAGAGAAAGAACGTGGGGGAAAGAGACACGTGAATGTTGGAAAAATGAAGAAAGCAACAGAAAACTGGAAAAGAAAGAAAGAAAGAACGAAAGAAAGAAAAAAGAGAGAAAGAAACCGAAAACTGGAATAGAAAGAAAAAACAAAAAAAAGGAAACAAACAAACCAACCCGAGGCACAGTCACGCCCGCACCATTGCACCCGCCGGGCACGCACCGTCACGCCGCACCGTCCGTCCCACCGCACAGGGATCTAAGAACGGGTCTTGGACCTTTCGATCGCTTCTCTGCAAAATTCACGTTCCATTGTGTTCTATTGAATCTGTTACTTGCAAAGCTGGATTTTTCCAATGCACACGTGCACTCAAAATGCCAAGAATGTTCCCTGCGGAACGGAGTAAAACTGCCGTCGGACGGCACTGTTCCGCCATCTACTACTACGCCGTGCAGATGGAGGCCTGGATTATGGACGAGGGCAAGCTCCAAGCGAAAAAGCCCAAATGTTTGTCGTCCTTGAGCTCGGGATGTCACCCACACGCCGCCTGGCAGGCATGCCGCAGTTTCCCCCCTCTTTAGAAGTCGCCGCTAATCCGAGCCGCGGACAAACGTCCAAAACGCTCCGGTCGGGCCCGCGCGCCCGCACTTCGTGGCTCGCCCCGGCCGGACGCACACACGAGCGTCCCCCACGGCAGGACGCCGCTCCCGCTGTCGGTTTTTTGGCGAGGGATGCTGCGGGTATGAAACTTGCTGTCGAGTGTAGCCGACGTCGTCTAAGCGAGGAGGATCCCCCGAAAATCCTCCTCCGTGCGCCCCGCTGCTTCTCTGGGGAACGCGCGTCCAATTCCCCGCACACGTTGCCGGACGCACAAATGGACACTGGGGGGCACTGGGCAGCGCTACTGCGTCGTAGCTCCAGAGACCCGGGCTGGAAACCCTCGTCTCCTTGGAGTTGGCGTCGGCTTCTCCCAGTTTGAGGAACATGCAGCAGTGGTTGACGGGAGACTCTGTGGACCCTGCAGAGGTTCGGTATTCATTCGGGGGGGGGGGGGGGGTCTCCTTGCCGTATACTGCTCCCGTCAGGGGTCGCCACCCGCCGCCAACACCTTCTGTCCCGCGCATCGTCCCTTACACCGACCGCCGGCATGTCCTCCCCCACCACATCCACAAACCTTCTCTTCTCCTCTTTTCCTCTTGCCTGGCAGCTCCATCCTCGGCGTCCTTCTCCCAAATGTCACTCTCATCCTTCCTACACGCGCGGCCAAACCACCTCGATCGCGCCCCGCTCACTTTTCCACCTTTTCTCCGCGCCGGTGTACGCTCGTTGCCAATTGAGATGAGCTGCTGCCTCCCTCCGACCCTGACCGGGGAAAAAGAAGGAATGATGGTTTTGTCCGCTCAACTTAGTCTGGGTCGATTGGACCGACCTCCTCGGCGGCCAGGCGCAGAGGACGCCACGGGCCTTGGTCGTTAAAGCAGACGCATGGTTTCACTCCCATTTTCGGAGGCGGAGGGAGATCTGAACAAATGCCGACGGGCGCCCCGGATGTGTTTCTAACGGAGCGTACCTCAACTTGGCGGCGGGTTCTAAGATAGGAGCGGTCTTGCTTTTCGACGGTGTTCACGTCGATGTCTGCCGTACCGCCAACTCATCCGTTTTAGAAGGCGGGTGGGGCTCTGGCGAGTGGGTGTGGCCAGCGGATTGTAGGCCGCACCCATGTCAAGGGTCCACGCTCACATTTCGCTGTAGAAACATTTTGCTAAGAAATCCAAGGATTATATCAGGATTTTTGCGTTGTGAATGATAAAGGATCAATGCTACGTCACGTGCGACCTCTCAGACCAGTTGGTGTGGTGCAGTGGTGGTACTCCATGGAAGCTGGACATGGCTGCTATAAACCTTGTATAGCAGATATTTCAGATTTTCACGTTTTTTCTAGTTTCGATGATAAAACCATTATATTGCCAAAAAGGAATTGTAACGAACAACCATTAAAGTGTTGTGTGTGTCTTCAACCGTCTCCGTTCAACCAATAGTGGGGTAACTTTAAGTGTAACTTCAATTGAGACGGGCTGGAGTCCAAAAAAAATTCCCCATTTTTGGGAGGTCGGAAGTCCTTCGCTTTCCTCCGCACCGGCCTCTCGATTTCGGAAGGTCACCTTGCGAGGGCGGTCGAACCGTCACGCCAACACCTCCCCCCGCCCACGTCGCGTATCAAACGAGCGAGTAAAAGAAATGCGGGTCTTCAAACCCGGGTCTAGCGTTTGGAGTTGTGCTCGAAAACACCAACCAATGTGCGTTGGCCCGACCTGGGAAAACCAGAATGTGGCCCCTGCTGCGGAGGGAGTCGATTTCCCTCCCGCGCGGTCAGGCTCCCCCGGCGGATCGGCCGGAGGGGCGTCCGGGCGGTATTTGTATGTACCGCAAGTTTTTCCGGGTCGGAGACGATGGGCCCTGTTGAAATCTGCCGATTCTCCTCCTTGTCCGCGCGGGGCGGGCGCGCCCGCGAGCTCTGCAGACTGGTGATTTAGCAACAACAATGAGACGGCTGACACAGCTCTTCTCCACATCCCATTCCGAGAGTGAAAGGACAGTGGCGCAACCGCTTAATTATCCATTTCATCGCTTACAATAACCTTAATCAGGAAGTGCTGTCTGGGCGGGCGGAGCAGTGATGTGGGGGGCTCCCACGTCCACCATCACCTATTCCCTGGAATAAATCACGGCCACGGGAACAATGTTTTAGCGAGTTTTAAACAATGGCGACGCGGCCGAGGAGGAGCGGAGTCCTTCAGCATCCGCGCGGTCCGGAGCCTAAACTGCCTCTTGATTGGCCCTGATTTCTCAAGCAGCGCGCCGCACGGTTAACAAGCTACTGGGAACGTGCAGAATGTCAAGCCGGTCAATCAGCGCGCCGCCAAATTAGGAGGCCGCCGATATGCTTTGCAACCAATCACGCGTCTGCGTCATCTGCATGCAAATTGGCTGGACGGAATGGTTTTGAACACACACGCACACGCACACACACACACACACACACACAAAACCGCGGAATATTTCTAGAGCTCTTTACCTTGCGTGTTTTTTTTTTTTTTTTCGTTAAACACTGTGGGCTAACCGCAGGGCCGGCCCCGGCCTTTTTGGAGCCCGAGGCCAGAGCTGTAGAAGGTGCCCCCTCCTTAGTCCCGGCAGCGTGGAGACGCCACAAAATTCCTTAACCCTCCCACCCTCCCATGCACCACCCTCCTCACCGCCCAAACTCCACGGAACCCGCCCTCTGTTGCTGCCACATCGCCTCAAGCCAACTTAACTTGACAGAACGTTAGCCGGGGGTCTGGGGATCCTCCCCCAGGGAGAAATTTTGTTTCAGGGACCTTTAGTCCTGCATGCCGGTAAACAAAATAACGAGCCAACAAAATAGATTTTTAAAAACAAATCTAGCTTTCCTCGAGTCAAACAACAACTTAAGGTTAAAAACCTTTTTTTTTTTTCCAAACGTTGCTTATTATCTATTTTGGGCAATTTCACCATGAAATCAAAACAACTTAGAGTTATATTTACTTGATATTTTCTTACTTTTTCAAAGATGGTAGTTGACATGGTGATCTACAACAGGGTATTTGTTTATTTTTTTAAATCAACGTAAAATGTCTTGTTAAGCCACATTAAACTAATGTACCCGATGCGCTTCCTCCATATACAAACAACACATGGATTCGATGACACGGCCACCCCGCCGCCTACAAAACCATTCGAAACGTTCGAGAAAAAAAAACCAAAAAAAAAAAAAAAAAACCCCGGAGGCCCAGAAACGGCGCCCCGCCTGGCTACGCCGACCCACCAGGCAGAAAGCAATTTCAGCCCGCGAGTAGAAGCAGTTATTAGGGGGTCCTGATGGAAATGAACGGCGGGGCCGGAGCGCCGGACGGCGTCATACCTCACACCGCTTGTAGCCCTTTCTGGGTCATGCGTTTCCCAACCTCTCGGGGCGGCGCGCGACAAGGACACGTGCACGTACACACGGACACGGACGCATTAGAATACACTCGCGCCGCCCGCGCTGTGGATACACGGGCTCACACGCAGCATTAATGACCATACACAGAAGATTTAGATTTTGTAGACTTTGTGTGTGTCCTCAAATCATCAGGGTCCTCTAAATCCATTCATGACTGATTATGAGGCCGCTGACAAGGACAGTTTGTCAGTTCCACTGCGGCACCGTCCCGGACTATGATAGCGGCGGATTTAATGACCGGCCTGAGACTACGTGGAATGTGATCAATAGGCCTTAACCAAATGCCGGCGGGGATGGTCAAGGATAGTTTGGCACCGAGATGAGGCTTCTCTCCGCTCCCTACCTTTTGATTTCTCTTCCTCGGGTTTAAAAGAAAAAAAAAAAAAAAATCCATTATTCACCAGCTGGCACAAGATGAGAGGCGGCAATCTCTGGTCTTTGACCGAAAACCTGTAGCGCTATCGACTACGCGCAATTAATTTTATTTATGTTTCGGTCGGCATTGATTCACCAAGGCGCGAAAAACCCAGAACACCTCGTCGATGGGTTTGAGGAACATCCTCGTGTCTTAAAAAGAAAAAGAGAGAGAGAGAAAAAAAAAGGAGCCGTTTAATTAATTACGATGCGTGCCGTAGGTTTTGAGTGTGAGCCGTTTTAATTAGCACACGGGCGCTTTACTCATTCAGATGCGTAATGCTCTACAACGCCGTAAAACACTCACGCACGCGCACGCACACACACACACACACATTGAAACAGAAGAGATGAACATGTTGATCACTTCAAACATTTCCCCCAAGATCACCAGCTGACGTAGAAACAAATAAACGCGGGACGGGGACCCCGTCCTTTCCAGGCCCGCGCACACCGCCGCCTCTCCAAATCCCCCCCCCCCCCCCCCCCGCCCCACCCTCCACCCCGGTCCGAGGCAATCAATAGAAAGCTTTTTTCCATAGCGGACAGCGAGGAATACAAAAGGACCCTGGGGTAATAAAACACGGTCCCTCCGATGTTGCGACTTCAATCTCTCCGCCGCTGGTAAACATCTTTGACAAGTAAATAAAGAAAACACGACAGGGTCCTGGCAGCCCCTCCTCGGCGCGGGTCACGACGCGAGTTTTTCGCTTAGCGCACCCTGACACGAAAAACTCAAAAAACGTAGAAAAAAAACAAACCTAAAAAAAATAATAAAACGAACCACGCCCGCCTCACCCCACCCAGCCTTAAACGCAGGTCGGCGTTTAGAAACGCTCGTCTTAACGGGGCACGACAAGGGTAAAGGAGGCGTGATGTCACAGAAACAGAGGCTTAGTGATACAGGAGGGCGACCGTGTTCTTTTCTCGTGAAGATATATTGGTACCACTCTCAGCACCCGGGGAGGCCCATATTTCAGTGCACTGCTGCATTTGCCTACTGCTCAAAGAGCCTCCTCGCCCCACATTTTAAATCCCTTGAACATTGTTATATGTTTAACATTAATGGTTTAAGTCCTAGTCTCATTTGATTAAGGCTTTCTCCAAGAAAAGTTCAATACACTACCGTAAATTGCATAACAGCATCTCTCGCCGCAGAAAATGCACCGTTTCATCAATATGCAAATTGCATTTAGATAAATAGTTCCCCCGAAATCAAAGATCCGCTGACATGTTACTTCTCACCGATATTGATCCCAATCAGTTGAAGCTGACAGCAAAAGCTGTGGTTGCCATGCTATTTTGGGACGCCGGCCGGTGTGTATTTTACGGGTGCTAGGCTAGCTGATCCCCTCTGCGGCCATGCGTTGCGCTAACACAGTTAGCACGCAGCCCTTCGCCATCCCCGCCCGGGACACACATGGAAGGAAAAATTCTCACCGTAAATGCGTGCACACATTTACCTTGAGGCCAATACGAATACCCACTCGCAAGACATCATCAAAGGCCTGTTTGTCAAGGCCGCCGTACTGTATGGTGAAGGGCTGAAACTTAACTCTCCACATTCGAGATCCCAATCGCCGACCGGCATGAATGTGTGTGACCCGGAGGTAGATCAGCGTGGACCCGGACCCCGCGTGTCTCGTGGCCGTCGGCCCCCCTGTCAGCTCGCCTGGATGGGCTTTGACCCCCATGGCTGCCCTACCTGATTTATAACCACGGCAGTTTATTTTCCCGCTTCGATATAGGGCCACGCCCACCTTTTAGGGGAACGACATGTCACTTAGTTTCTCACCGAGCGTCTGGTCTCACCCCGAGCCATTTCGTGCCGGATGAATTTGATCGCCTCGCCTGGCGGCGCCGTTGGGGTTCCGCCGTGTCTGATAAGTCGTTTCTTCAAATGGCTCACTCCCTGAGAGGAGTGAGCCAGATTCATCTGACTTTAAGGGTAAAGTCAACCGATCAACCGACGGCCTCCTCATCACTTCTCCACAGCCGCCAGACAAAGAATGTGAAGGTCGTTTCCACGTAGACCTCCAACGCACAGATGAACGCGGCAACCCCCCCTCGGGTGGCCATTCAATCTGCCGTTTCAGTCAATTTATCGAATATGCATCGGGGCATGATTTTTATTGCCCCTCCCTCCCATGTCGAGGTAATTAAACCAAATATGATCCACAACCGGCCATTAAAACGGCTCGACCCGAAACGTCTGCTCGGCAACAAGGGGTCGAGCCGCTCCGCGGGATGGAGAGGATGCGGAGAGGACGGCGGTTTCAACGGCGAAGGAAAGAAGGTCGGGCGGGAACCGCGTCGGAGAAAGGAGTAGAAGAATAAAAAGGAGACGTTTACACAACGGGCGAGTCCTTGAAGGCTCCGGAGGAATACCCGGCGCTGGTGAAACGTTGGCACATACCGACGCTCCTCGGCCGCCGGTGTGCGGATTCATATTTAATGGACGTTTATATTACCTGATGATCGCAGCTCTACGCATCGACTCCGATCCGGAAAAAAACAAAAACGACAAAAAAAAACAAAAAAAAGGTGCCTCCCAACCCGGACGAGCAAAAGACAGGAAGCAATAAAAGCAACGGAAGACGAGCGCAGGTAGGAGGATTGATTGACGGCGTGTCTCCCGAGTTCTACATAAATCGAACGCTGATCCTCTCCAAATGAACGTCCCCGTCGCTCAGCGTCGCCCGTCAAATATCGCTGCGTCAAAGTCGCGAGAAGCTCCGCGCCGGGAGAAGACGGAGAGACGAGCCGATAAGGCCCCTTGCCGGCGCCGTGCGCTTTTAAGAGCACCTCCGTTTCCTCTCACACCGTCTCCAGGGGAAAAGAGGCGGAGGCAAGCAGAAGGACCTTCCACGGAGCTGGGGTGGCATTAAATGAATCAATACGCCCATCTTGGGCAATTCATCGAGTTTGAGGTGCAGGGGCGTAGCCGCCCAGCCGGGACCATTTGTGCCGTGCGCTTTGCTGGCGGCTTGATTGACAGCTCCACAGGCCAATGAGAGAGCGTTGGGGACAGGGTTACTAGCTCCCATTGTTTTGACACTGCGGACCCCGTTCCAGTTTTCCCCCCTGTAGGCAAGAAAACACAGAATGGGGTTTCGGGGAAAAGGGTCGTCATAGGTTTGTCACGTGATTTCAGATACTTTATGCATTTTCTTCTGCGACATCTCAGTTAATTCAGTCCTCAACCGTATTTCTGACGCACAACTGTTCGATCTCATTTAAAACGATCTTTATTCTTTTTTGAGCGCGGTTTGAGTTTGGGCGTCCGGGCTCCACTGCTCGTCACTCCCGGCGAAGTGACCGGAAAACATACGTAGGGACGTCTGATGAGCTCCAACACCCCAACTGGACAGAAGAGTGGAGCCCAACATGTGGATGCAGGGAAGGTGGAGGGAGCAACGCCGCAAGCCAAGCAGGCAGGGCAGGGAGGGATTGGCTGCTTAAACAGGCCGGCCCATAAGGGCGTGGCGCCTCCAGGTGCCAGAGCGTTGATTTATTCCAATGTACGTAGGCAGAAGGGCGGGGGAGAGGGGTGGGGGAGGAGATGGAGAAAGAGATGATGAAAAGTGAGCGGGACAGAGAGGTAGCGAAGCCCGGAACCTGCTGAAAACGAGTGTTGTTCATACTGCATCAACCACAGGAGTCAAAATGTCAATATTCAAATGAAAAAGCAGATATACTGCGCATAATAATTGATCTTGACGTTGCCTGGCCAGTTACTAGGCTGTGTGCGATGGCAAGCGGGTTCAACCAATATGGGAGAAACCAACACATGCCCGCTCATCACACACACGCGCGCACACACACACACACACACACACACATACACAGCATACCAAAATAACAGTGATTTCCGTCCAAATTCAACACCTACACTAGAAATACAATAACAGATGCTTGGCCTCCACACGCCTTTATGTTCCACTCCACGTGCGCAATCTCTTAGCCTTTCTTTTTTATTTCGGGTTGTGTTGTTTTTTTCCACATCCAATCCATCTCTATTTTCCTTCAAATATGGTCCCCCCCCCCGCCCCAATCATGTTCTCGCCGAAAGAGAGTCTGGAATGTTCCCGCGCTGCACACGGTGGCGGCTGAGCACAGTCCTCGAGGCAGCTGTGTATTTTGGGTTTCAATGTGTGTGTGTGTGTGTGTGTGTGTGTGTGTGTGTGTGCGTGTTCTCTCACAAGATCGCCTCACACGCAATCTCAATTTTTTTGGGTTGCAGGCGAGCCTCAGAAAAAAAAATATATATATATATAAAATAACATTCAATCTCGCCATATCTTTATATACCCTATCTTTAAATATGCATGTTCTATTCCTCCATTGCTCTTCACCCCGCGCCCCCACCCCTTCCCCCCTCCTCCTCTCTAAATTTCAGTGTCATCCAGTCATCTGCTTCTAAATTAGGCTATTCCATCCCATTGCCCAATTGCCTGCGGCTTGAGGCTCTGGCCGCAGCAGTTCCACTGAGCAAGGGTGCAGCCCGCCGCTACACCCCACCCCAGACCCATTCCATACCATCTGTGTGGGCAGATCCTTCCCAGCTACGTGCCCTTGTGCGCGTGTGACATCTTTCCGGGCTTATTTCGGAGTCACATGCATGCTTTTCCTTCACCCTGTGTGTGGAGTGTGTAGACCAGCTTTTCTTTCCCCTTTATCCAGACACTCATTCCATTCTCATCTCTCCATCCATCTCCATCTTCTCCGTTTCCCCTCCCATAGTCAGTGTCTGGCCAACACTGCACGCCAGCTGTGAGACTGCAATCAAGTGGACCCCTGCTCAGCCTCGCCGGCGGGCGGGCGGGCGAGCGCGCGCGCGCGCGCACGCACACACACACACACACACACACACACACACACACGATAAGCTAATGTGCACCAATAATGAGGCCTGGCCCAAAATTGTGGTTGAATAAATCTCAGATCTCTGCATGATTTCAGGCTGCTGCCGCTTCACCCTCTGCAAAACGTCAAAAAGGATTCCCTTATTACTTAAAAGGAAAAAATGAAATTCTACTCGTATCTGTAGCTTTGTCCATGGGAGGAAAAAGAAAAAGGTGCGGGGTATAGTTTTGTAATATGTAAGCGTGTGTGTGTGTGTGTGTGTAAAACACAATCAACCTTTTTATTTTATTGATTATTTTTTAATCTTATATCAACACCCCTTCAGCCTGTCACCCGCTGACCTACCTGGTTGCGTATAGTACACTTCAAGCCAGCTGGCTGTTTGTTGCAGTGCAAGACTGGGCGTGTCAATGTGGTGTCAGGGTGGGGGAGACCCCACTGTGCGTCTCATTCCCCCTCCGCTCCAAACAGCGGATCACCGGCTCCACATTACATGGAGCTCCAATGGAACGCAAAGCCGACGATGAGACTATAGATGGATGGAAGAGCTAAGCAAGTGTTCTGCCGCCTGAGCTCACTTTGGGCATGTTTACTTCATAAGCTCATTTGTGGACAAAGCTCACTTCACTTCCCTCCCGTCTGTCCATCTAAGAGCCGCTTTTCCGCCAAGCTACAGCAGGGACCATTTCGGACGCGAACCTTCCGAAGCTCAGCGGTCCCGTTCTTGGTGCAATGGTTGGTTGGAGGGTCCCCCATGGCTTCCCATTTTCTCGTACTAAACCAAAGTATCAAGGGGAAGGGAGTACCATGAACAGGCAGGGTGCGTGAAGTCAGTTGTTCGCCCATTTTTCTCAATCAGTGGCACAACTTTTACGCTTGGCCATTCTTGCGTAGCGGCGTGCGTTGGACCAAGCGGCGTTGGGTCTACAAACAGTACGAGAAAATCCTCCCCCAGTGGTTCTGGCCACCCGATAAAAAGCCATCTTGCCGGGTCTTTAATCCAGACAACGACAGGCTGAAGTAACATTTTAGTTCCTGGAAAAAAAAATATATATATATGATCCTGGGACTAAAAGTTCGGCATTTTTTGGGTGGAAACACAGCTGAAAAGCCCAGCTCTGTCCACAAGTGGCGTCAGGTTTAGATAAACCTTGAAGTGAGGAAATGTATGTACTCCATCTGTCAGCCAGTTTGTGGATTGAGAGTGAACACCCCTGGAAATAGACTTGCCGAGCGCAGCCTATATGGAAACAATCTGTATTTATAAAGTATTAACTACATCAATCAAAATACTGCCGTTATACTTTTGCTCAGATGTTTATCGGCCAAATATTATTCTCAGTGTAACAAAAAGTATGAACTGCAGGAAGCCCCAAGTGTTATTGTTTAATTGTGCGTTATGAATTTTGGAAATAACTTTAACCCATTAGAAGCAAGGCTACATCATGAATTATATCCAAGCCATCAAATATAGTCTCTGTTGACTGCAGTTTCACTATAATTGTACCAAGACCCGGTAAAGTGATTTTAAATTTTAAAAGAAATTGGATTTTAATACCATTAACGATGTAGAACTCCTGCAGGGTTGTGGGTTATGCAGGTTAGCCAACCAATTCAGGAACTGCCTTTTTTTGGGTTGGTTTCGCTCCCAATTATTCAGGAAGTCAGACAGATGAATCATTAAAAGTCTGCCTTTGAGATTATACCTGTCGTGATTCCTTGACCGCAAATGATGCTTTTTCCCAATCTTTGCTCGTCGCTTTCAGCAGGTCATGTTAACACATACATTTTTAATTAACAGTACAATGAGTGCGATCCCACGGTGCAGAGTGGGGGAAAGCATCGAAATCAGACGTGTGTGTGCACGCTGGCTGGCCCATCCATCCCACACAATAACCGAAAAGTCATGCATCGTCTAATGAAGTAACTCGAGTATTTTGATTTACAATAAGACTGCAAAATCAAGTCGAAGTACACACACACGCACACACACACACACACACAGACACAAACACACACACAAATAAAAAAACCATCTCTCCTTTCGACGGATTCATTTTTCTTTGTTATTTCATGGTCATTGCAGGTCTTTCTTGGCAATGTTCTATTCCTCGCGGGTGCTTCCTAATGTTGGGAAAGAACTTTGATTTGCAAGTAGAAAGCCATTTTTCAAGGCTTTCTATCTCTCCAGCAGTGCTGAAGAGAACTGTATTTGCCGTTCAATTGCCGTTCTCGGACACCGTGAAAGTGCATCAACACGTTTCATTTCTAGGCGGAAAGACGGCTTTAAAAGAGGAAAACATTACCGTTTTGGGCCAAAAAAAGAAAGAAAAGAAAACTCTGAATATGAGCAGCGGGGGAGAATTGTGAAATGGAGATGAAGGCCCCAGAGTTTATTGTGGAAATTTCGAGAGAAAATAGGACTTTCTCCTTTCAATTCCGGAAACAAAGAACGCTCAGTGCGTGACGGTGAATGAGCAATCACAATGAAACGGCACAAATACAAAACCCAAACCCTATAAAACTCACAAGCCGCTCCACTCCCCCCCCCCGCCCCCGTGAATCCCAGCGGCCAGATCTTTCCCCTCGAGCGGCTGAGACCTTCTGAAGCTTCCCTCTGAAGACCCCCGGGCTCCCAGATGTGAGATCTGAACGGGATCGTCATCTGTTTCCTTAGCCCCGGCTCCGCTCAGCCCCGTCCCATCTCAAGCCAACTGTGACAACAAAGCTAATTAGGGCTCCTGCAATCCCATGCCGCTGACAGTCTCGTTAACCTCCGATTCACACTTTTAATTGAATCAAGCGTGTCCGCATCATCTGGCACATACTAAGTGTATTTGGCTGCCCACAAAGGCAGATATCAAGAGCGCCTCAGATTTATATGAAAAAATTAAAACCCTTATTGAAGCTGTAGACTCATGTTATTTAACTCAGTCATTATGAGAGTTGGATCCAATATCGCCACTAATCAGAAATCCACAAAATAGCCCTAATCTGGATGAATTATGACACCAAAGTATCTTAAAAAAAAAAAAAACTGTACCAGTGCACCTTCTATCTCCTATATCAATTTCACCCACTGGGACGATAAAGAATCATGTAAATCTGATTTAATGTGTGCGAGTTAAGTGCAGGCCGTCACTGCTTTGTGTGGAGTAGTCATCGTGTTGGAGGTCACCAAGCCGGTGTGAAGCGCTGGCCCACCTCCAATAAATATCCGGATTGTAAAACAGGGTTGAGAAGCCGTCTCATCTTCTGTCACATTTGCATAGAAAAATAAGGCTATTGATTGCAATTCATTGATTTTAATCAAACTGCAAAGACCTATCTCGTGTATAAGGCTTGATATACTGTTTTTACTTATCCTTACCTATTATTCCTCATTCTTCCAAGAATTTCATTGTCAACGTGACTTGCTGTACTGGTATGCGCAAGACAAATAAACTACTTGAACTATTCATTCAAACACCAAAAAATGAATCTCATGACATCCCATGATCTTCCCAGCTGTATAAAATACACTGTCTATATTATGCGTCCAAGTGGATAGGGGTGTCTGAGAGGAGGCTGAGAGGATCCGGAGCTCCATCAGATCAGCACCACGGACAGCTTCTTTTGGACCCCTCTTCAACGGACATGTCCGCCCTTTCCCTGCCCCCTCAATCCCTCATGGAAAGATGGGAGTCTCTGTTGTCTCTCAGTTCTTCCCTTAGGCTGGGGACTTGGTGGAGGAGCAAGAGTCACTTGTCTTTATCGTCCATTACAGGCAGATGGTAGAGCCGCCCCTATAGAGCCCCCGCTAAGCACTAATGAGCCCAGACCTGGATGGACTTTTGTTCCAGTATCCCCCTTAAACCCCTTACAATGCCCTTTGGGTAGCTACAGTTTAAAGAACAATCAATGGAGGTTGATTTTAAAGAATAGTCTAGAGCAGGGGTTCTCAACATGGGGTCCGGGGAGTCCCAAAGGCCCTTCGAGAGGTTCCAGATTAAACGATTAATAGTTAAGCTTCACCATTAACAAGACAAGCACTATTAGAGAATGAACAATAACGACTATTTTGGTCTGGTTTCACCGTTCTCCCCAACTATAGTATACGTAGAAAGGTATGAACGTTTGGACGAAATCATATCCGACTAAAAGGTATTCGCAGATTGGGGTCCCAGAGACAAAAACCTTAATCAAATTGATTCTGTGGCCTAACGTGAATCAAATTGAGGGTCCTTGATACGGAAAAGGTTGAGAACCCCTGATCCAGAGTGGTAGGCAGCGCATGTATGGCAGTAATGTGATCACTAAACACCCTCACCGCCGCAATTGGGGAGAATGTTAATGCCATGTTTGTCCCATTACTCAGTGGAAGGAGATGAGCGAACCATTCAGCATTTAAATGTCTGGCTACAGCACATTTAACGCCTAATGGGCATCTGCCGGTTGTTACTGAGGTGTGGAAAAGCGATGGCTACGGAGCCAAACCGCAGGAGACAACCAGATGTGAAGATGACACACAACGCTCAGATCGATGATCCTGAGAGCTCCACGTCCCTGGGATCATTTGTGAGGAAAGTTCATAGTCGCTTCTCGACTTTAGCGTCAGACTGGCACAAGGTGGCCCTGAAATCCCTCTCAAAGAGGCAAAATTGGCCCCTCACACTCCGTTGAGACTTGGATAAGCATACGGGCGAATAGTGATTGGTGCCAGGCACATTGGCGCCATTATTCCTCGAGTCTAGTAGGTGTCAATCCAATTCAGGCAATAAACACAGGATTTTCTCAAATTGTAGGCAGCGGCTGGCCACATGACTTTAGCTGTGCAGGAGACCACGCCCAAACGGTGGACATATAGACTTACTCAATGAAGGAAAATAAAGCTGTGGTTAGAGAAAGAAGGGGGGAAAAAAAAAAAAAAAAAAAAAGACGACAAATGAATACAGAAATACCACGGGCACATACCATTTGTTTCTATCGGGGGACATCTGTTGACGTCCCTCGGGTGTCTTTGAGCGAGGGAGCGCTGACTCAGAACTTTGACCTCAGAGGCTCTTCTATTACCTAATCCAGTTTAGGAGATGAATCCCCGTCCGTAATCTAATATTCTCATAAACGATTCCCGCCACATACACGAATCCCTGACCTTAGCCGTGACGGCAGCCTGCTCGGTCGCAACCACACCTCTGTGCAAACAGGATATCCTGTTTGCCTGAGTGCTCGAGCGAAACCATTTTTTGCCCGCGTCGTGAGATTTGCTCACCGTGTTCGGTGAGCAAATCTCTTCGTCTGGAAAAAGTCATATTTTCCGCCGGAACGGGTTAAGAATAGTGAAGAGTGATCCGGGTCATTGATAACAGGGGACATGAAACTTCATGTCGTCTCATAAAAATCCTGTTTTAGTTACCTTGTCTGAATGTGATTGCTATCTTCCTCATTGAAAATGCCAACATGCCTGTTTTGCCAGTTGGATATCAACTGCCTAAATAAGAAACAAATGGACACACACACACACACACACACACACACACACACTAGAAATATCGATACAAACTTTGAAATTAAGCCTTGTAGATCTAATATGAGTGAGGATTGGAATGCATCATTTGAGTAGTATTTCCAACAAAGAAACTTCCAAAACCGTGTTCGGTGAGCAAATCTCTTCGTCTGGAAAAAGTCATATTTTCCGCCGGAACGGGTTAAGAATAGTGAAGAGTGATCCGGGTCATTGATAACAGGGGACATGAAACTTCATGTCGTCTCATAAAAATCCTGTTTTAGTTACCTTGTCTGAATGTGATTGCTATCTTCCTCATTGAAAATGCCAACATGCCTGTTTTGCCAGTTGGATATCAACTGCCTAAATAAGAAACAAATGGACACACACACACACACACACACACACACTAGAAATATCGATACAAACTTTGAAATTAAGCCTTGTAGATCTAATATGAGTGAGGATTGGAATGCATCATTTGAGTAGTATTTCCAACAAAGAAACTTCCAAAACAAGTTCTGGGGATGCAGCAATTAGCCCTTAACTGTTCCGCTTTTTATTGATCGGCAGCTTCACACGTGTTGGAGACGTATCTTACTCCCAGATCGGATCATTTTATAGAGAGTGCGCACGTACCATCTCCATCTGATCCAGACTGGTTGAGCTGCAAGCGGCGTTTAGAGAACCCACTTAGCTGAGAGCCAGTTGCCGCTTACGTAAGCAACGCCATCGTGGGTTAATGCCGCCTACTCTTAGAGAGCTTTAAGGGAATACACCCCCCGACAGACCCATGTGCGATCTGAGCTCACACACTAGAAAACTATGAGCAGCAAAATCCTCACCAGCACGTGTATGCACAGACAATCGAATAGTCTCCGCGAGTTCCGCTGAGACAACCATTTTCCCCGTTAAACACGCACTGTGTGTGTCAGTACAGTTGCAATACATCATTAATATGTCAACTATTGCAGTTGGCCCTTATACCGTCACAGATATGACTGAATAAACCCGGCACACGGTAGGACCGAATAAACACAGCAGGACCGAGTGAACATAGCACACGGTCGGACGGAGTACACACAGCAGGAACAAAAAAACACAGTACATGGAAGGACTGAACGAACACAGCACAGGGTAGGACCGAATAAACACAGAACACGGTGGGGCCGAATGAACACAGCAGGACAGAATAGACAGCACGCGGTGAGGACTGGATGTGTGGAAGGAAGAAAAAACGCAATACTCATCTTACTGTTAGTAGTAGGCCTGCAGGGCCCTGGGTATGCAGGCCAACAGGGCGGGGCGGCGACCTTTGCCAGGGTCTGTTGGTTGAGTTACACGGTGACCTGCGAGGGAGAGTTCCCGGAAGCATTTCCGTACTCTGGAAATGAACTGAGCAGTGGTTTATGGGAGCCAAGACCTGAGGCTTGTTCTACAGCCAGCTCGGCCCAAACGGACTCTGATTAGAGAATAATGTAGAAGTTCATATGCATTGAAGTCGCAGTCTTTAAATACTGACTTAAGAGCGCAAGAACACGGCATCTGGGCAACGGGACTGGATCTCTAGTGGTGTGGCAGATTTATTGGTTTAGTGAAGTGACTGCAGGGGACTGAAATCTTTAGTTAAATGACACAGATGAGAGGTCATCTTCCTGTGCGAACTTTGTCTCAGTTTAAAAATGAGACCCTGGAACTGACTTTACGGTAGCAAGGAGTTCATGGTAAAGCGTTGAAGTGTGTTCCAAGTGTACACACACATCTGTCAATGGGTGGGAGCCTCACCCAATCATATAATATATGATAAATATAACACTATTCATATATTAGCTTTATTCCTGCCGGCCTGCGGGTCTTATTGGTGGACTGAATGACTGAGTCTACAGAGGGGAGTATTGATGGTTTGTGGCCTTGGGGCTGCTTGGCAACGGCAACATTATCTTCCGTAGCAGTGTGTGTTCGGTCAGTTTGCAAACACAGCCACGTTTAGTAACGTTAATCAAGCTTCTCAAGAACAGACGGACCCATTTCCTACCAACGGAATGAGTCGCGGGATATCTAGGTCAATCCAGTAACAGAGGAGGCACCCTTGACATATTAAGGCAACTGGGCATTACGAGTTGTGCAGAACACAAGCACTGATATTGCTCGATGGCCCTGGTGTCGTTCGCTCCTTCATCCGTTTATTCCCTAATCCTTCCTTCTTGCCTTCACCACCCTCTTCTGTCATTATCACATTTATAGTCTATTTCTCCCTTATTTGTATGTTGTCACCCAACCCCTCTCCACAGACAGGTCACATAATGGAACATTTCTAGTTTATTTATTATTATTAAATACAAAGACGCTCTCTTTGGTTTTAGCCATACGTGACGGACGAATCACAAAAACACAGAGGGAGCGACACACAGGGTCAATTACGCGGGGAAAATAAGACTTAACCTCATCTCTTCCGCACACGTCTCAGTTTATCGCACGGCGTAGGCAGCGACGGCGTCGGCACTGAGGACGAGCGAGAGGGACGGAGGGAGTGAGCGGGAGAGAACATTGAAGCGCTGGAGAAATCCATTGGGTGAGTGCAGCATTAAAGGCACAATGCTTTGCTTTGCATAATAATAATAATAATAACAACATGTGGAAGTTCTCGACCACAAAGAAGCTCGCTGGAAGCCAGAATAAATATAGATCCGGTAATAATGTACTGGATTACAATTTCCCGTTGATAACATCTCGTCTTTGTTCATTGATGGCACATCAGCGTTGGGGGGGGGGGGGGGGGGGATCTAACTTAGAAGTATTTCGGGTAGGGGCCTGGTATCTGGCGTTCAGACCGCTTCCAATCTCTTCGACAGGACCGAGGCAGCCACTTTAATCACAGAACAGCCTCCGTCTCAATCCTCCGGCTGAAGGAGGGTCCTTGAGAAACATCGCTAATCCCCTCCCCACTCGATCAATGGCAGCTGCTCCGGATCACACCGTCAGCTAAATCCCGTGAATGTAAATGTATATAGGGGGCAAGGGCATTTGAAAAACAAAACAAACAAAAGCCAGTATTCACTGGAAAATTATCCCAAAGACAATATTGAAGAGATTAAGGCACAAGATTAGACACGTTGCATAACAAACATGAGAATTGGAAATCTCTCGAAAAATGCAACACAACCGTAATGGCGAGATACACACTGCATTCTCCAAATCATATGGCACAAAGTCCCGATAAAGGAAAAAAGAAAAAAAGAACGAAAACAAACTTTATGTAACACAGTATTCTGGGTCCATTTTCCTATAGATTATTATATTGTTGTTTTTTTATATCTTGGATAAAGAAGCAGAAAACCAAGACTACGTCGACTACCTCACGGCTCTCATGTCAATTTTTTCCCCATGTCAACAAAAAACTGAATTATTTAAACGTGTGTGTACCGAGAAAAAGGGTTTAACTGTAGAAAGAAGAGAAAATCCATGATCAAGCTCAAACCCAACAATCTGCAGTTGGAGATCTTTGGATCGTGTGAGAGGAGCTTCCTTTTTGTGGACGATTCAAATGATTTCGTTACTTCACTTAAACGATCTCAGCTGTGTGTGTGTGTGTGTGTGTGTGTGCGCGCGCGTGTATATACATTTTAATTTGATTTGAAACTCCCACAAACTTTAAAAACTGAAATCTTTTGATAGTCAAAAAGGTGTATGTCTAGGAGTGCACCAGTTTGATGCCCTGCCCGGTGTCCAGCACGGTGGGGGGAAACCAACTGAGCTTGAACCTCCTGAAGCAGAGCAGGCACACGCTGCAGAGCCAGAACAGGTTGAGGCCGCAGCACCAGTTGGACAGGTGCACCATGGGATACGTGGCCCGGGGGAAGTGGGTCTTCCAGTGCTTGGCTACGTCGCTGCCGGTGGGCAGGTGCAGCGTGTAGTCACTCCAGCGCTTGGACACGCCGTAGCTGGCCGCCACCGCTCTGCCCCGCTCCGACCACTGGGTGGTGCTCTCCGGGTCGCAGTTGAACTCCACCCACTCGGCGGTGAAGTCGCCCAGGCGGGGGCCGTCGGGGGCCTCAGCGTCCACCCCGGAGGAGTGCAGCTCGGCCCCCTGCACGGCGACGTAGATCCCCTCCGCCTTCCGCACCTCCTTCACCCACGGCAGCGAGTTCTCCGTGTCCAGGACCAGGATGAGCCGAGAGCTGTGGCCCGCGTTCTTCTCCTTCCACCAATCCAGGACGTGGGCCAGGTGAAGACCCTCGCCCCCTGGAGGCAGGGAGGGGCGGAGAGAAAGAGAGGTTTTAACGTTGTTATCACAGCAAAATGTATCATACACCGACAGTATATTGCTAAGCGCCTCACTCAGACAGAGATGAATGGAAAACTCGAGCCACAGTCCCTAAATGATAGTGCCGCCAAAACTTATGAAGTTAAACGCTTGCGTTGCAGAGTTCTGGCGTAAATAATTCAGGAATAAACAAACAAGGACCACGGTATATTTAAATATATTCTTATATGATTTTGTTTATTATTATTATTATTTATAATGTCATGTAGATCTCAGGAACCATGCTGTACTATGTATGAAATCGGTACGGTATCACTAACTTATTTTTCGATTTTAAATGAGAAGGAAGAAATCCCAAGAAAAATACTAATCAGAATTTGTAAAACATTCCATCCATACAAATTGTGTTTCATGTTCGGAGGTTAAAACGAACAAATGTCTTTACACAACAAAATAATTTGTTCATCTGTTACCATAAAAACAAAATGACAACTGCAAAGGCGTAGATGGTGATTTGTTACAGTAACAGATGGCTGCATTTGCTTGATTGCAAATAAAATAAAATAAGAACAAAAAGTGGCGTCGCAAATTATTTGTGTCACAATTTACTTTGACTGTTTTATAATTGATGCACTTTCCAACAGTAACAACAACAAACTCATTCTAAGAAACATTAAAGGTCTTTTGTCTGACTGTCACAAAGAGGGCTCCACTCTCTTCAAAGAATTATTTTCCAGGGTTCGCAGAGGAGCAAATCTATAAAATGTTAATAAAAAATTATATAAATATTAATTCTGAAATAATATATACTCATATTTATAATATTGACATTAATATTATTAATAAATAAATAGATAGACAAACAAACAAACAAACAAACAAAGAAACAAACAAACAAATAAATACATAGATAAATAGATAAATAAATAATAATATTGTTTTCACAAAAATATTTCCTGCACATTGAATAAAACTTAACTTTCCAGGATATTTTTTCCATATTCCATGATTTTTCCATGGCTGGAAAACTGCATTGCAAAGTTCCTAGTTTTCCAAGGTGCGTGGGAACACTGAATGAGTGCACATGCCAGAGAGATGGTACATCCCTGAAATCATTGCAACGTGCCAATCCGTCCAAACTGAACCTCCACAACACCAACAACAAATGAGTCATTCATTGACCTACTGGGTCATTTAACACTTTTTAAAACCTTGTAAGAATTCGAGGGAGTATGACTTGAAAGCAGCGCTGACTATCCCAGTTTAGGCGTTTTTTAGGAGAGACACCTGAAACGTGGAAGCTTCTCCTGAGCGCTGTCAGAAAAGTTACAATTACCCTCTAAAATGTGGGTACGCTGGGAAGTGATTATCTGTTCAATGGGTCCCCCCCCGTCGTTCACGGCACCACGCGGGGATAATGTGTCAGGGAATGTCTAAAGAGAAGAGTTGGAGCTGGCGCCGTTTGAGCCCGCGGTGCCTCTCATTTCCCCCCCGTGTCGGAGCGGAGCGTCTGGAGGAGTCGCCGAGCAGCTTGTGCTTTTTCTGTCCGGTTGCCTCAGCTGCCCCATTTTTATATGTAAAAAAAATAAATACTTTTTTTTTTTGACGAGAATATTATGAAGGAATACGGGGAGAATAAGAGAACGCCAAAGAGGGGAAAAAGGGATTGGCCTGCGACTAGTGGACTGTAGCTCTCCCAAAATGTCAATACTTCTAGTAAAGTATAGTAATAGTGGTGATCGAATTGTGTTCCCGTAGCACAACAATTAGAAAGCGCACCTTCTACTATTCATGATTACCTGGCTCCCTGTTGCCAATACTTAAAATGAAAGTGGAAAATGATGGATGTGCAACATAAGTTAGTTTACAGCTAAATTGTGTCGTGTTGTAACGCATTGACAAGTGTAAGTGTAAGACTTTTAGGTGAGTCTTAGATAGGGATCTCTTATTTTTTTGTTTCGTTTTAACGTGTGGGTTTTTGATATTTTTTTTTTTTATACTTTTTTTGTGCATTGCATTCTTACGTATAAAATCTAAGAACAAAATTTACTATATAAATAATATAAATAAATTAAGTTTGTTTGATTGATTTACCGTTGCATAGAACTTGTGTTTCAACAGAATAACCTGCCCTGAGGGTTTATCATTTCAACAATGAAATGTGACATATGATTGGAATGTCATCCAGGAGAGCTGCAGAGTGTTTACATTTCCAGGTGTTTGGCGACCGTGTAGTCTATGTATGACAATAAAAGGCCTCACCGGCTAGAGCCCAGGCCCCGGTGCCCGGATACGTGTGGCCACTGTAGAACACCAGGTAGGTGTCATGGCGCGGCCCGTCGGCCGTCCGCAGGTCCAGGAAGCTCCGCAGCTTGGTCTGGACGGCTTCCAGCGACACGCCACTGGTGGAGTAGTCGCAGCCGAACGTCTGGATCATGTGGTGAGAGAAGAGCCGCTGGACGCAGTTGAGCATACCGGTGGAGCGAAGGTTTAACTCCTGAACCTGATCTGGGGGCATCAGGCTCGGCTGGCCGTCGGCGCTGGGGAGCCAAGGTGGAAAGTGGCCGTTATAAAGGGGAGACGGACGAGGGGAAAAACGCCTCATTTTCCAGAAGGGTGAGACTTTGGAACAGACGAGGTATAAAAAGAGAGGGGGAGGGAGCGAGGGAGGGAGAAAGACACAGAGCAAAGGAAGAGGACAGGCCTATGCAATCTCACTCAGGGGTTGGTGAGAATGACGGACCTGCGGTAGAAAAAGGGAGGTTGAAAAAGACGGTGCTTCATCCTCCTCAACAAATGCCTCACACAACGGCATTTGTTGAGGAGGATTTTTGGGGGAGAGAAATCCATGAAGTGGTTGAAGGACATCATTTAATACACTACGCGTCCAGGACTAAATAATAAGTCTCACGGGCACGTCATTACAAACACAAACCCAGAAAACCCCTTGCAGTTGCTGAATGCTGCCAATATTTCCTGTTAATTCATCTATCCCTGGACAAAGTTTTACTCATCCTTGAGATTGTTGGAAAAAAAATCCCATATTTAATTAACTTCCACTTGAACATAAACAGCTATTCCCTGTAATAATCGTCAACCGATCCTCAAGAACATGAAGGTGAACGACTGTGAGCCATAGATGAGCCATTTTTCTAATGTTCCCAGCCAAAGGCCAGGGATCATTATTTGTGAATGTTCCTTGTGTGTGTGCAGTCACAGGGGTCTCAACATTCAAATGGAGTAAATGTTAAGACATGACTTACCAAAATTAAAAAAAATATAAAATTACGGAGGCAGCAGCTCCTACTTATCATAGAAAAAGGGAAATTGGAAGCAAATCTTTTTGGTTTATGTGACATGAACATGTCAAATTGTTTAACACATTAAAAGCACTGTATGGTCACATGTTTTGTGTTGTCACTGGATTACAATGAAATGTATTTCCTGTGGCCTTTCTGACGTCAAATTCAGCCTACCATCTTTTATTTGATCACATTGGGATAGGTTCAGGTTGGTTTTTGGTTTAAAATACTGGTTTTAATAAGTAACAGTATTTATATGCCTTAGCGGGGAAAAGAAATTATATTGTACCCTGTGCATTTCATCAGGTTTTTCTTCTGCCAATCATCCCCTTTGGCTACATCTGTGGCTTTTGGTTACTAAAATAAAAGACTAGAAAAAAAAGTAGTTCTAAATAAAATGAGATATTACTGTTACTGTTTTTTTTTTTACCTGTGCTGTCAGCAGCCTTTGCATACAACACTGGGTATTTTTATGCCATTGCATCCAAGACAGATATAATCTGCAAGTAGAGTTCAAATTAAAAACCTGCAATGCCACTCTTTATTAATCATCAACAACTGCTGCACTAACTGTGTCCTGTGGACAACCTGTGGGATGACAAGAGCGCAGCTTTTGTTATACATGGGTTATGGGTTACCAATCCCCTTCTTTGGAGAACGATCTCACCTATCTGATCTGTAAACAACTAATCATCATTACTTCTCCAAGAGGGGGGGAAATCACCAAGGGTGAGACGGATAAAGAGAGACAAACAACAACATGTATCTGTCAAAACATGAGTAATTAAGTCGACGGAAATTGGAACAGCAATTACGGCGCGTGGCCTCTTCCTGTGATAGCTATGGCAGTAAAGGAGAGAAAAGGAGAGGGATGTAATCAGGAGTGTGTTAGGGGGCGTGTTCGAGGCAAATGCTCGTAGTGTGTGTGAGTGCATGTGATGAGTGCACCCGTGTGTGTGCGTGTGTGTGTGTGTGTGTGTGTGTGTCCACTGGTGAATGCACGTAACTTGTCCCAATGAGTCCTGATTTATTAGGTCAGAACTGTATTCTAGCGCCTGCAAGCAGCAGAAAAGGTCTTGCAGCCACCCAAGAATCCTGCAGTCGTAGAGACACATGACCTCAGAGTGCAGTGCACCGCAGACACAGAGGACCCCCAAACCCACAGAGAAGCCGGGGGCCCGTGGGGCAACACCTATGCATGACCCTGAGGTGCACAAACAAGTCCCAGAGCACACAAAGTGACCCTGCACCCCTGAAACTCACCCCCATGCGCAAGCATAAGACGCACCAGCAAGCGCGGAACCCGGGCCGCGGGCATCAGCAGCACGAAGATCTGCACAAAGGTAAATAGCTGGCGCATGATAGATGTCATCAACATGTGACATGCCCGCTCGCTTGCAGTGAATGATCTGGACAATTACCTGCTCTTTTCACACATACTGCTCAATCGGACTGTGGTGTGCGGATGGTGTGGTTTTTAGCAGCCACACCTGTCCGGGGTCTAGGTAATTGTGGGCCCAGGATCAAAGTGGCTGCATACCTGTTGCTCGTTGGTTGGTCTTACAAGCAACAGGTAAAACCCCCATCCCCACACACACTCAGGAGAGGAGCCCCTGTCATGACACGTGTCCACCTGCTTCTGGGCTTATTCCACCTCGCCCACTCTCTACAATAAACTGTGTCTAAAACCCCGTCGTCTGTGTCTCTGTGCCGGAGGTCCCTGAAAACGCCACTTGGGTGGCGTGTGGAAGGCGAAACTGCCACACAGACATTACCCTGACTTTGTACAAGGGTGCTGGCTGGGTAAAGTCCGGGTCAAATGATTCAGACATTTTCGTTCACACATACAGCTCCTCCGGGTAATGTCCGGATAATTTGAGGTTAACAGCTAATTGTGTGAAAGCAGCTTAAGACAGATGTGACTATAATGCCTGTTTTCAAAATGGAGATTTTTAAGTTTCTTTGCCCCATTGGACTGCATTTAATCACAGAGAGAAGCTGCAACAAAGTGGTAAGTTTCTCAATAGTAAAAACTTTCAGTGAGCTTGTGCTATGAACAGAAAGAAATTACAGAAAACAACACTTTGAAAGGGCCTGGGTTGAAAAATAGCAAACCTATCCTTTAAGAAACAGAAATGCAACAGACATACAATGTCTCGTATTTCGAGTTGAAAGCTACACTGAGAATTTGGGAGAAAAGAAAAGAAGCTTCAGTCTAATTTCAAATTGCATCACTCAGTATTTAGAATATAAGAAAAACAAAAGTTAATGTTTGAATTCCCTTGGTGAGGCTGTCTAGACCTCTCCATTACCCTCTTCCACATGTTGCTTCACCGTATATTAGGGATGCAAATTTTTTATGTTTTTCCTGAGCGATAGCCGACCCTCGTTAACTGATCATTAAAACTGTTTTCAGACAAGATTAAAATATTAGGGCACTGTCCCCCAAAAAAAAAAATTAATAACAGTCTTTTTTTATTGGAATTTACAAATTAAAATTATAAAAAAGGGGAATCATCAATATATTTCTTTATGCAAATACACGGAGCCGCTCCGTATTTAGAGCCGTTCCTCCCAATAAAACAACTAAAAGCGGTGTTTTTAGTTGTTTAATTTGGAGGAACCGGGTCGTTCCTCCGTGCGCGCTGGATCATCGAATATTCGCATTGAACAGCTGAATCCGGCTGACAAAAGTCCGAGTTGGGTACAGCCATAAAAATAATTCATAATAATCGGACGCACACAGAAGAAGTCCCTCATATGTTTAATGGACTGTCACTCCCCCTCGCTCGCGGTGCGCAAAGCTGAGGTGACAAGCGGTGCAACTGAAAGGTTTTGTTTCTCTAGAAGCCCTTGAACAGAGGATGGAAGACAGGCAATGATGATAACCAAACAATGATTGTCTTTATGTTTCACATCACTCGTGTAACTTTCACCGTGCAAAAAATGTTTCATTATTTGCGTCCATGACGGTAATGAGCTCCACCCCACTGTGACGTTACGTGACCATGGTAATTGTCACAGCCCTAGTTTCACGTGCCCTCATGAGTTGTATTTAAGAAGTACATTGTATAGCTTATTTCTCTTTTACCATG
This sequence comes from Zeus faber, assembly GCF_960531495.2. Classification (NCBI taxonomy): domain Eukaryota; kingdom Metazoa; phylum Chordata; class Actinopteri; order Zeiformes; family Zeidae; genus Zeus; species Zeus faber. The sequence continues at coordinate 9,486,787 of NC_137208.1, forward strand.
CAACAAACTTTTTATTTTTTTTATTTTGTTTACTTAAAAAAATATTTTTTTATGAATATTTTCTAACTGTTTAACTGACAGTATTAAATCAGTCAAAAGTCTAATCGTCGGTTAATGGTTATAAACGGTTACTTGTTAAAATCCCTACCTTATATAATTGTATGGTCCGCTTCTCTATGAACATGTCAAACTATAACAAGCTCACCTGGCCTGTCTGTCATTTGCACAGCCCTATCTAATCTCCTCTAATCTCACTGTGCTCCTGGAGGGGGAGAGGACTTGTAGTTTGGGATTCAGAGCGCATCTCCTTCCATTACCCTCCCTCTTTCATCCTTAAAAAAATCCTGTCCCTCTTGTCCCATCTCTCTCTGTGCTCCACCCCTCTCTCTTTCACAGTCCCTCCCCATTCTTCATTCCGTCTGTCCATTTTTCTTTTTTTGGTTTTACCGCCCATCCCCCCACCCTCGCTGTTTACAACTTCTTCTCTCTCCCTCTAGCCTGTCTCGCTCCACTTCTCCGCTTATCTCTCCCTCTCTCTCTCTCTCTCTCTCTCACTCCCTCCCTCTCTTTCTCTCTTGCTCCTGCCCCCGTGGGACTCTTGTCATTGTGAAAACATGATCTGCAGCCATCAAACAGCCGAATATATACTGGTGCATTCTCATCATGCTCTCAGTGCGCCCTATTTGCTCTGCACGCACGGCCTTGGCATACAGAGCATCCAGGGCTCAAACAGGACATGGCCTGCATCCAAAATCACCTGGAGAGCTGAGCAGCCCACTGGCATGCCATCTGAATAATTAGATCAAGTCTAAATTAAATAATTTCATCAGGTTTAAAAAAAAAAAAAGAAAAGAAAAACACATGTTAATCAGCCTGACACATCTTGCGTCCAAGATAACCCAGGAAAGCCCTCAAAGATGGAGATGATGACATCCGACGACTATCAAGCTTCCCAAGTGGCTCTGGAATACAGGCTGCAGATAGGAAAATAAATAGGCACTTTCTAAAATATGCCATCAACAGAATTCCAAACTGCTGTCGCTGAGTAGGCCTGTAAAAAGGGCAGTGGAACGGTCCCTCAAGGGTCCAAACATTAGCAGTATGTTAATGCCTCGTTACTTATTAACATATTTATCGGCTTGCTTTTCTGTTAACTCGAGACCTAGAATGAGTCATAGGACATTGCAATTCAATCAATAAATAAATGGATAAACAAACTCAACCTGAGTGTATGTGTGTGTATGTGTGTGTCTGTCTGTCACACTGTATCTAGGCTGCCTATGTGCATTGTTATTATTTAACTATATGGGTTATTTAACAAGCTTGTGTGCGACTGTCAAGCTTCTTGAAATCGGCATCCTGGGAGTGTCCATGTCCCTATGATAAGTGTATCTCATGTATACATAAATAATTCAAAAGTGTGTTGTGCAGGCAACTTGGTATGTTTTCAATAAAGTGAAAAATAAATGAATGAAAATAAATAAATACTATTCCAATTTGCAATTCATCATATGCATAAGTGGGATCTGTTTGGGCTTAAAACACAATGGAGGCACAGCGCCTCATCTGCCGTTGCTTCACAAAAGAAGAGCCTTATGAAATTCAACATAAAACTATAAAATAATATGGGCTTTTGGTTTTTATTGTAAGGCAGGAGTTACGGTCTGTGTGAAATGGGCTTCCAGAACAGGGCAAATTTTTCCAACAATGGTGCTCTCCACTACAGAGTAGTCTCATATCCACGGCGGTGGGCGTGCACTGGGGTGATGTTGGCATAAATTGTGGTTTCTTTGGATGGGAGCAGGGCTTCACATGTACCTTAGTTAAAGCAGTCATGATCTTTATATTTTAGTTTGACGATTGTCATACAAATAATTGCTTAACATTTCATTTTACACTGTGGTACTAGTGGGATGAAATAAAACTTCTAATTGGGTAATAATACAAGACTACCTACCATTGAATCTTGGAACATAAATTAATCTGCTTAAATAAGTGCGATCAGGTACCTGCTGAAAGCCGTCGGTATGACCAGGGCGTAGCCGACGCAGGTTCCTCCGAGGCAGCTTCCCAGGTCGTGGAATAGGCTGTGTGAGAGCGACTCCAGGGGAAGCACCACCAGCAAAGCGCTCAGGAAGAGGCCGTTGTCAGGCTGCAAAAAAAACAGCACAGCACGGCCAACAAGTCTATCAGGAGTACAGGAGGCATTTCCTCGGTGGGAGGAACGAGAAATTGGTCTCCCTCATCCAGACGACCTTTCTGATCCCTTTGAGGAGAACGAGACCTGCTGCATGATGCTGCAGCCACTATATCTATTATTTTCAAATCCCTCTCAAAGAAAGAGCTCATAATTGTTTTCCAGACTCAGCAGTACGGAAAATGGCACAGAAATAAAAAATATTATTTTTTGACCTAGAATATTTCAGTGAATTACATAATATCACCTTAAATCAATTTCACTTACAAGTACAGCTAGATTAGTTCAATATTAGAAGTTACAGTGGTGTTCTGAAACAAATACAAAGGGATTTATAGTTTGCATGTCAACAATTTTTCTCATATATACAAGTTTGTTTTTTTATTTTGTTTTATTACGGTATGCTTTAAAAAAGTAAAACAAAAAAAAGGTTTGATGTATTTTGATTTAGGGCCAATTCAAATATGTCATAAATCTGTTGTTGTTCAGGGAGCCAAAGCTATTTAAAATTTGGAATGTGGAAGTGTTGTAATTAATTAACATGGGAGAATACACACTAGTAAAGCCTTAATATCCGAACAAGCGCTGAATACTAAACTTTGATATGTGACTGCTGACAACTCCCAAGCAAATTTGACACTGACTATATCTGAAATTAGGAGTCAGACCCCTGAGACACTTACAAGGTAAATGTCTAATAAGGCTAAATAAGTTATTGCTGCACTTTGTGCGAGTAGATAAGGATATTAAAGTGCTAATTAAACTTGTTGGGCTTGACAGAGACGTGTCTGAGCATTGCGAGTGATGAATAAATAGCCCACACTTAGTCCACAGCGTCTTTCTTTAAGGTAGTTCAAGTACGCAATAGAGCCTTTATCTGTGTTGCATAAAATTCATTTTGATCATTTAAAATAATTAAATTTAATGACATTAGTTATTGCCTACCTGCCATGAGACAGCCCCCAGGATGACTGTGGACAGCAGACTGAAGAAAGCCAGGCGTTCTGAGATCAGGCAGAAGTGTCGGATCCCTCTGGAGGCCATGACCCGTTCCAGGCTCCTGCTGCTGGAGCGCTGGGCCTGCCAGGCCTTCTGGCACTCAGTCAGCTTAGTGTGGAAGCCCCACAGCGTGATCAGCAGCACCACGTGGCAGATGAACCAGAAGAGGCCGAACACGCAGAAGCCCGGAACCACTAGGTACCACAGCTCTAGGTGGCCAAGCTGAGTGTGGGAAAAAAACAAAAAAAAAACCAATCAATTAACACTGTCATTAAAAACACACAAAAAAAACAACACTACAATACAAATATTTTGTGGATACCCCTTTTTTGGTCTAAAATCTAACATAGGCCAGTATCGGGCCATGATCCCTACTCCATATCATTATCCAAGAAAAAGAAAGCTTGAGTTTGAACAGCTGCTCACTAATGATAATCACACAGAAATGGAAATGTCAATTTTTCCCAAAAATGCTGAGTGTACCTTTAAGGCGGCCAGGACGAAGAAGGCAAGCTCACTGAGGCTCAAAGGCAGCAGGGACAGCCTCCTCCACAGCCTCCCCGGGGAGAGCAACGGCAGCCAGCGCTCACTTGGCCCGATCCCACTGAAGTACATGTCCAGCAGCGGCTCGCACAGGAGCCTGCCCAGGTAGCAGCCTAGGGCGAAGGGGTTGACTGCAATGTCCAGGGCTTTGAAAAAAACTAAAGGGGTTACCAGGGCAAAACACACCAGGTTGGGCAAGGCCAAGAGAGATTTCACCCTCAAATCCACAATTAGCATCCCCAGAGCCACCACCAGGCCAACGATGGCAGCAGATTTGTGGAGGAGCATGGTGGTGCTGGCGATGGCGAATCCGAGGAGCTCCAGAAGCTCGACCGATGTCAGCAACCTCGGCTTGTAGCACATAGAACTGCATAAGCGCTCGGTAAGAGCCCATACAGCGGTGATAGCTACACTAGCCAGCAGGAGATAGTTGGTGACCTGTTCTTTGACATTCTGATCCAGTACGGGGCTGTTGAGGAAGCACAGCAGGCCCAGAAGAAAGCCAAACCACAGGTGGAACAAGCTGAGGCTGGCCTTTTCCATGGCAAAGTAGTAGTGGAGAATGCTCGCTATTCCGAGGACGAAGAGTCCCAGGATGAAAATGACCAGAATCATAGGTTCGTCTGTCACTTCCCAGCGCACGTACATGCCCACGCACACCGCCACCATCAGGTTGATGCTGGACAGGTAACCGAGGCAACGCACCGATGTAAACAAGTCCACCTCCTTGGCTCCCAGGGCCGTCAACTCCTCCTCTTCCTCCTCTCGAGCCATGGCGAAACCTTACAAATAAGTGTCCCAACAGCCTCAACGTGAACGAGGGAGTCCCCACATCGAGAAGAGAAGGAAGTGGGTGCTTTGGGAGTCGGTGGACGAGGACAGTAAGTGAGGGAACAGAGGAGCATTCCTCCGGAGTTCGGCTCAGTCAACCCCTGAGGGAGAGAATTTGGGAAGAAAATCCATGATTAGGGCAGTTTTCAAAGTTACACAGGTTTAACATTAGCTGCTGCTGTCTGTCTGTCTGTGTGCATGTGTGTGTGTGTGTGTGTGTGTGTGTGTATATATATATATATATATATATAGTAGTTTATAATTAGAATTGTTTCGTAGTTGTTGTTTTATTGCTAACAGTTGAATGAGTTAATCTATGTTGTCATGAGTGGGATTGATATTTGTATTTATCGATATTTATCTATTAATCACAGTTGTTGTTTTCAGTTTAGATGAAGGTCAATTCAGTTAACCCATGTTGTCCCAAGTGGCGATGTGGCGCTGCACTCAGACCTAGTTGACGCCGCCTTGCTAAAGCTAACAAACACTGTTTTAACTGACACACAGACGCAAAGCAGCGGTTGGAAACACGCTATTATTCGTGAAGTCGACTCTTTGGTTTGAACACGGGCAAAGCGAAACACGACATTTAAAAGTAATTCCGTTAGGGCAGAGCGGTACTTACATTTTGATTAGTCTACAACTACCCGCTAGTCTAGTTCAGCCCAACTCATCATACTTCCGTACTCCAAACTACGGCAGCTCAATAGGGTCAAAAAGTACATTTTGGAAGGAATATTCTTTCAGTCATATAAATAAATAAATAAATAAATATATATATATATATATATATATATATATATATATATATATATATATTATTACATTTATATTTATATTAAAACAATTGTATATATATACATATTATTGTCTATAATCATTATTATATATTATTATCATTATAATATTTATATTTATATTAAAACAATTGTATATATATATATATATATATATATATATATATATATATATATATATATATATATATATTCTCATTTATACAATGCATCCTCCTGAACACTTGGATCAAAATTGGAACCTCTGAGCATTGCATTCGAACACTGCAGGCATCTTATCCTACAAATACATCTCCTCTGCATGGGAGGGCGGATGCGGTGGTCAACATGTCCACTTTGTAGTATGCACTTCAAATATTACACGCGAGACAAAGCGGCTCATTCGTTAGAGCATCCGTTTAAAATGGTGGGATCTGCGATGCAGCTGCAGTTTTGTGGAATTGGGTCCTGCCGATCAGATGAATTAACAAGACAGAAAGCATATAAAACCTCTTGTGCAGATGTGGTTGAGTGAGTTGTGCAGATAATCATGCAAATTAGATAACAGCACAACGTGTGTGTGACCATAATGTCTGATAAAGTAGAAGTTCCGTTATCCCCGAGGTTAACACAGTTGTGTATTGTAAAATTCCATTTTCACGGTATCTATAGTCAAATATCTGAACAGCCACGCCAAAGAAAATACTTTTTTTGATTTTTTTTTAACTTTGATTCTACCTCACGCCACAAAAGTCCCGGACCAAGACAAACCCAGTGGCCTCTTCGATTGGAAGCCGAGTTACTGCCTCACTCTCTTTAAAAGGTTTAGACGGATTTCCTCCCGATACAGCGTGATAAGGGCGGCTCCCGGACGCAGGCTAAGTGAACACTATACACGGCCGGAAATGTGCATGTGTTTGCCTTTCTGTGCATGTGTATTCAGAGTGTGCGAGAGTGTGCGTCGGGACCAGGTGTCGGCGTTAAGCATCAACTGGTAACGTATAGAAGATTATCTGATAGGAATTACTGCTGCAAATGGGCTTTTTTTTTTTTTTTCAATGAAATGGTCGTGGGCAAATAGCCAATCAACCGATTTTCCTCCTGAAAAGTTTCCTCGAGTTTCACAGAATGCGGGGTTCAAAGTTACAGTTACAGTATACACGACAGGGGAGACCGTGCCGTCACAACTCATGTTGAAAAGTTCGGCTCTTTTCTCGAGTGACGATCGGCGAAAAGATGCGTCCAATTTTCTACCCGTTCGTTTGATTGGGGCGGTGTGACAAGAGTCGTGAATGGAGTTCCCACAGGAATCATTCAATTCTGTCAAAATGATTTTTTTTGGCGTGATCCAAAGTGCAAATCAGCCACATTCAATGTGAACTATGCCAAATGCCCTCACCATTATTTTTTTTTCACATCAATTTAATCCTCAATAATTATCGTTCGGGTTTCATGGTTGTCAAAAAGAATACGTCGTTTTTAAAAAGGAAAACTGCCGTGTCTGCAGTGAATCTGTGAGCGGTTTTAAATATGATCCAGAAGTTGCGGCGCATATGCCCTGCCACCAGCAATGGAGACACCACGTACAGTAGAGGAGCGCTTTCATAACAAGAAAACACATCGAATGGATGTGTTGCGGTTCGGCCTGCCACACGCCACCCGGGTGGCGTTTTTGGGGTTCCTCCGACACAGAGACGGAAGCGCGGATGTTGAAAACACACCAGTTTATTGTAGAGAGTGGGCGAGAAGTAACAAGCTGAGAGAAGATGGATCATTGTCATGGCGTGTGTGTGTGTGTGTGTGTGTGTGTGGGGACGGTGATTTGCTCGTTGATTGCTCTGACAAGCAACAGGCGTACAGCCACCCCAGATCCCGGGCCCAATTACCTAGACCCGAGACAGGTGTGGCTGCTCAAACCACACCACCCCCGCACCACAGGATGTTTCTTTAAAAAAAAAATGCAAGGTCAATAAAGTGAGATTTAATATGGGATTTTTTAAATACATTTATTTTTTATTTTTAATCAATTAATCCCGCGGATTACCACTTCAAAGTTGCAAATACTTGTATAACCAAATTGAAATGATCATTCACTTTGTGTGAAGCGGGATGGAGCATCATCATCATCATCATCGTTATCATCATCTCGAAAAGCGAATATTCTCCCCACATACTTTGCAAATGCAGGAGAGCAGATAATAATAACACCAGACCCAGATTCCATCGATTCGGCGCCGTCTGAGCAAGTGTGGATTACGTGACAGCCGCGGGGGCCGGGCGGGGCCGGGCCGGAGCATAAAGGAGGTCACGGCCAGGAGCAGCCAGGAGAAGGAGCTCCTCTCCCCAGCCCCATGGAGGAGCTCCCCTGGGGGAGGGTGCAGCACAAGTTCATCACGGCTCCATAAAAATACATCCAATTAGTTTGTTCTCGGCTCAAATCGTCTCCGAATGAAAATGGAGGTCGTTCAGAGCTAAATAGGGCATGTGTATACTGTATTTAGTCGTCTCCTACAATAGGGAGTGACCGTGCGTTGCATTTTAATTAGTGCTTTTTCTATACCGGTTCTTTCACACATTACTGCAAAGAGTCTGTATTTAATGTGCATTTTCCTGCGTGTGTGTGTATTTGTTTTGTTCTACAGTATAGAAGGTTTAGCTGTGATGTATGGACAAAAATTTCACTTATTTTAGTTTTCTTTGGACAGATTTGCTTTCGCTAAGTGACATAATGTTATGTAACGTGTCTGTGTGTGTGGATCTGTGTGTGTGTCCGCTGGAATTAAATACCATGAATAGCCACAAATACATTTAAATATGAAATTCTCTGTATTAGACTGACTTTATTCCGTGAAATATTGTTGTAATGCACGTCAGAGCCTACACTGAAAAGTTGGTAGCAGCTCCTTACGTATAAAATATCAAAATATGTAATTTCATTCACCCTAAAGCCTGATTCACGTTGAATGCGGACAGTCGGTCCTGCCCCTAGTGGCCATCTGATGAACTACACCTGGGCTTTGCATCGCAAAATATGTCGGGGAAAACGGGAGATCTCGGTTTTTGAGTAGTTTGCTCAGCAGGATATTTACCATTTTCCATGACGGGGAATTTAAACTCCCTTTATATAGTGTTTGCAAAGACACACAATTCGCGTATAGAAAAAAACATCTATATTGATCGTGAATATGGTGACGATAATAACGTCGTTATTTCTAAATACAAGACTTATTTACTTCGTTTTGAGCCTGGTTCCAATAAAAAAACTTGACTGACGTCACTTCCAGTCGTGGTGTCGGACCCCAACCTTTCCGAACCCATCGGCGGAGATTCCGCACCGGGGTTGCGTCGTGGCTTTTTCGAATGAGGACTCCGACTCACCGTAGGAGTAAACTTCATAGGAACGGACTTTTTGGTTTTTTCTTGTCGTTTAAATGTGTGAATCCACCGTGAGAATTAAATCCATGAGGGTCTATGGTGGGGGGTGGGGGGGGGGGGGGTCAGGTGAGTTAAACGGTAAATGCTCCGTGTGAACAGCACAGGATGGAGAGATGGAAGGAGGGAGGAGAGGAATACGAGAAAGAGAGTAGAGGAGACAGGTCGATTTAAATTATGTATCAGGTGCCTTGCATCTAATGCCAGACACACCTCCACGGCCCCAACACGCATCAGACCTCGTAACACGCCGCACACACAGGAATTCTATTCTAAATGTTTCTCTCTTTACATACAAGGATTTTTTTTTCTTATATATTTAATATATTTTTATATTTATCTCAACCTTTTTACATAAATATACATGTTTCTTCTATGTTTAAGATGATTTTATTATTTGTTATTACCCTACCCGCTTGGTTTTGCACAGGCGTTCTCTCATCTCACCGCACTGTACTTGTATGATGCATTGACAAACAAAGCCGATCTCGAGTCTTCACCACGCCGGCGGCAACGCAGCATTCCGACGACAACAACTCCACGGTGACGTCGACTCAAGTATCCACGCCACACGCCTCGGCCGCCCTCCAGGCGCCCCCCCGTCCGCCTGCTCACCCGCCGACGCCGCGTGACATCACGTGGCGTTTAGCGGCGGGGGACGTCTCCGTCTCCATCGTCTTCCCCCGTCTTCCCCCTCGTCCCCGGCTCCTGCACCTGGAGGCAGGGAGGGTAAAAAGAAGAGGAAAATCGGAGGGAGCGTCATAAGAGAGCTAGGTGAATGGCTGTGATGAAAGGGTTATCATTAATGATGATAATAATCATCATAATATCCATTATTTGTACGGCGCCTTCCTGTCATTCAGATTTAGCTCAAAGTGCTTTATAGACAGACAGACAGACGGACGGGCAGACGGACAGACAGACGGACGGACAGACACAGTAGATAGATCTCGCCCTCTCCACCCATAAAAAAGATCCAACTCAACTCAGTAACTCAATAGAACTCAATAGACAAAATCGACGGCCACAAAAACGACTGATGATTGCACGAGGGCATGAAAGTATTGCATCTCCCAAATGAGGCCGGGGGGGTCTCATATTGAATCAGATCTGATTTGAGGTTCGGAAACCCCCCGGGCTGTCCGACGGTATTAACCGTGCCTCATCGTTTTTACGTAAACGTGCGCGCAGCGTCAGATCTGAGCGCCGAGCTCTCGGACTTCGCTCCGGCGAGTCGCCAAAGCGCCGAGGACCTCACTCCTCAGCTCGCCCGTCCGAAAGCCCCCTCTGTTATCCGGCGGCCTCCACGCCCTGTCCACGGCGTTGTCGTCCAGCGTTGCTCGTCTTCCGGCGGTTTCGCTCCTCGAGGTTGTTCGCTCCCCCGAGCGCTGCTTTCACTTCAAAGTGCGCTTTGACATGACTGATCGAGCGGTTTGACCGGGCGTAATGTGGATTTTTTCGATACTGGATATTTATAGAATAAAAAATTTGCAATCATCCACTCGGCGTTTGGGATTCCGACCGAATCGTGGGCTGTGCGCGGCCTGCTATCGGAGCGCCGTTTAATGTGCCGCAACCCTGTCATGGATCTGATCGTCTGGCAAGGAATTTGGTGTTTCTGAGTCATTTTTGAGTCATTAATGAGTCATTATCTCGTATCTAAGATCGAGAGTCTTTGCGGACAAGCTCCCTCCCTCCTCCGTTTTGTGTGGATTTGGAAAGTGACAGAGGGGTGGGATGATTTAAAACAGGAGTTGTTAACTAGATTTTCGTCAAAGCCCCCGAAATCAAACCTGATTCGGTCTGAGACCCCCCCCCATTGAAAAAAACATATTTTTGTTGTCATATTCCCTTTTGCCTCAATTGCTTCTATTTTCATGGTTTTTAGCAACGTCCTTAGGGCATACAATGCGTTACAACACAGGGTCGTGGATTTTGTCACATTTTCTATTTGAACAAACACTCGTTTGACCAATATTTGACCACCTGGCGACCCTCTAAGGGACCTGGCACCCCAGGCTGGGAATCGCGCTGTTCCAAAAACCGACGGGAAATGTATTGGATAAATGAATTTAATTCTATACAACGGATCCGACTTTCAAAGCTCTCTGTGATTGACTATTGCCGTTTATCCTCCATATCTGGCTCTTTATCACCGCGTGGGCTTTTGGTGGTTTTCATTCTACTCCAGCACTTGCTCCTGTAAATGTCACGTCAAGCTTGATTTTTCTTTCTTTTTTTCAGTTTTTTTCTCGATCACACGGGCACGTTTGTCCCAACCGAATTCCCTTCATCAAAACAATGAACACGCTGCCAAAATGACAATTTGTTTTTGCTAAATGCAAACACGCACAACTTGTTATCCAACGAAAAGCTACTGCAATCAATCGTTGCACATCTATCAATATACCCTGACATGGTTAACGCCCTTGTGCATGTCTGCACTGTTTTTTGCACTGTAATTATAGCATGTGCCACAAAAGGCCAGTGAACACAGTTTCTGTGTGAATAAAAGGATTTCACCAAAGATGACCAATGCAGAACGATCGCCTCTCTGGAGCATGAATGTCCAGCAACCTGAGGCTTTATGTTACGTTTCCAATTTCAGAAACATTGACAAAAACCTTTGTCCTTCACAAACTCAATGATGCCGCATAAACAGAGAATAAAACGCCAATCCAGCAAGCGAACAAATCACCGCGTTAACAAACCAACACTGTGTTACCGTGGAACGATAGAAAATTGCTGTAATTTTGAACTTGAATTAAACAGTTTTGTAAGGAGTTTGTAAAGATTTGCAGAATGGATGCTGGATACACAGAGTTTTGCTGGTGGATGAGTTGGAGTTAGGAAATAATTCATGGATTTTGAAGGACGTGCCCGTTGAAGGTTCCATGACGTTGTTCCGACGTCCCATTACTCCGAAAAACCCAGTAGTAGGAAAAATGTCCCATTGCACATGGATGACACCCTAACCCTAACCCTAACCCTGACCCTAACCCTACCCTTCCCTTCTGAGTCCCCGGCGAATGTATTTTTTTTAATACAATAAATACTTGTATTATATGTAATATATTGTAATATACAGTATGATGTATTTTTTTAATACAATATATACTTGTATTATATGTAATATATTGTAATATATAATGGTTTTTTTTTTTGGTATTTTTGTATATATATGCGGAGAGGGTGATCACCTTGAGTGCATTCTCCACCTAGCAACGGGTAGGCTCCTTCCCAAACAACCTAACCCTAACCCTAACCTTAACTCTAACCATCTCTAATCTTATACCTAAACATAACCATCTCGAACATTATACCTTAACATAACCATCTCTAACATTATACCTAAACATAACCATCTCGAACATTATACCTTAACATAACCATCTTGAACATTATACCTAAACTTAACCATCTTGAACATTATACCTAAACTTAACCATCTCTAACATTATACCTTAACATAACCATCTTGAACATTATACCTAAACTTAACCATCTCTAACATTATACCTAAACATAACCATCTTGAACATTATACCTAAACTTAACCATCTCTAACATTATACCTAAACATAACCATCTTGAACATTATACCTAAACCTAACCATCTCTAACATTATACCTTAACATAACCATCTTGAACATTATACCTAAACTTAACCATCTCTAACATTATACCTTAACATAACCATCTTGAACATTATACCTAAACTTAACCATCTCTAACATTATACCTAAACATAACCATCTTGAACATTATACCTAAACATAACCATCTTGAACATTATACCTAAACTTAACCATCTCTAACATTATACCTTAACATAACCATCTTGAACATTATACCTAAACATAACCATCTTGAACATTATACCTAAACATAACCATCTCTAACATTATACCTTAACATAACCATCTTGAACATTATACCTAAACTTAACCATCTCTAACATTATACCTAAACATAACCATCTTGAACATTATACCTAAACTTAACCATCTCTAACATTATACCTTAACATAACCATCTTGAACATTATACCTAAACTTAACCATCTCTAACATTATACCCAAACTTTACCGTCTCTATCGAACCTGACATTTTCGGACGATTGGGGTTTCGGAATAACTGGCCATGGGAATAAAGGCGCAGTTCAACTCAATGAATGCATTTCGGGTCAAAGCAATGAAAAATAATCCCCAGTGTCGTCCCGCTGCTGTGGTCAAGAGCTGTTGCGAGTGTGGAAAAGGGGAACTCGTTATTGAGAAAATGCATGTATCTAATTGTAAAAAAAACAACAACAACAAAAAAAAACTGTAATCAGTGGAATACGCAGTATTATCCAATACATTTACCAGCGAGAGTGACGGCACCTTCAAACAGATCTTATGAGCAGCAACGGATGTGGATTCCGCAGAATGCCACTGCTGTCGGTCAGGTGACAGAATTGATCAAGCTCTCCTTTTGTGCGTGCGTGCGTGCGTGTGTGCGGTTCTTAGGATGGCTGCCACGAGAGCGGTGTTCAATCACGGTTCCATCTTCAGAGCAATCGATTTGATGAAGCAGCACACCCGGAGTGGATGTCAGGGGAGGCCGACTGCATCAAAAGCCCAAATCCAAAGGCGCCGATGCTCACCGTATCCATCAGAGCCCAAATTAATATTTTTGGCGAAGAAGGGAATAAAAATAAAAATCAGATGACATACCATAGAGTACTCTGAGACGTAATATCAAGAGAAAGGAACCGAACGCTAAAAATGAAAGTAATACCGAAGGAAATTGCTAGGTTAATTGACATTCCATATTTTTATTAGATTATATTTTTTGCGGCATTGCTGCTCAGGCAACATCCTTCAGACTTTCGAGAAATGTTATTTTTCATTCACTTTCCACAGGAGTCACAAAGCGCACACTGGTTATTAGACAGAAACTGGAAAGAGAGAGAGAGAGAGAGAGAGAGAGAGAGAGACGGAGAAAAGAGTGTAAAAATAAATCCTCTCTCTGTTGATTAATGTTGAAAGGGAGTGAAATCCACCACTCACAGTCGCTTCCTTCTCAAAAGGCATCCGTCTCGGCGGCACAACGATGACGGCTCATCTGCCGAGACATCTTGTCTACTCAAAGGGATCAAATGGGGAAGCAGCGAGCGCACAGCGCCGCGCCGGCGCCTCGTCGGCGCCGTGCCGAAAAAACCCAGGGAAAAAGGAAAAATAAAATCTGCTTCCGACGAGACGCAGGAATTCAGCCGCCGTCGCATGGAAATGAAAAAACAAAACAAAACAAAAAAAAAAAAAGAAACGAAACAAAACAAAAAACTAAAAAAAACAAAAAAACCCGGGATTGAGTATTGTGTCAAACATGCCGCGAGTCGTCGTTCCCAAACATGCCGGGTGAGATGAGATGTGATTTCAAACGGGACAGACTTATTAAAATGTGAGTGTTGTTGTAGCCCTTAAAAGAAAAAAAAAAAGAGCCGAATTTGAGAAGGAGAATTTGTTATTAAAAAATGGAAGAAGCCGCGCTACGCTGACATTTCCGAGCGCGGTATTAAATTCTTCGGGCTCGGGCAATGACACCGAAACGCTGGGTCTAATGCAAGTGTATTATTTCCCCCTTTTCCTTTGGTAAAATCGCCCGTTGACGGCAATCGTATACGTCGGCAATCGTATACGTCGGCAAACTTATTAAGTTTGTGGGTGCGACTTTTTTTTTTTTTTAATAACGGGTCAGGAGAAACCCAATTTGAGTAATTCATTGATATATTTATTTTAAACCTGTGCCGTCAGCAGGCTTGCCATACGACACAAGACAGAGTTAATCTGCAAGTGGAGTTTAAATTCTCAAGCTGCAAAGCCACTCTTTATTAATCATCAAGAACTGCCGCAACAACTCTGTCCTGTGGACGACCTGTGGGATGACGAGAGCGCAGCTTTTTATATTATACGGGACCACCCGCCAATCCCCCTCTTTGGAGAAGGATCTTACCACGTTTGGATCTACTGTATAGGCCGCCCCGTGGCAACCGGCGACACAACCCCGAGGCAAACTGAGCCCCACCATCGCCCCGCAGACAGGCGGATATGCGCACCCTACCCTCAACCGCCGGCCGCTCGCCGCAGAGGAGCGGCCGCAACCCACATCCACGACGGCAAGCAGCCCCCGAAGGCGCCCTGGGAAGCACCTCCGCCTCCCCGTCGGGTCGCAGACGGCCGCAAACCAGCACCAGGGGCGAGCCCCCCAAGACTTGACTAGTGGGCCTCACCCGGTCGCCTCCCCGGGTTCAACCGCGCCCCACACACCAACCCCCCCCGCCACCCCGGAAACCCTCGCGCTCAGCGTGTGCTGTTTGCCGTTCGCGGTGTGTGGGGTGCGAGCCCACCCTGCCTGCCCCGCTGACCCTGGTCCGCGTGTTGTTTGGAGTGAGATTAGCGTGGGCATGTATGCGCCCTGGGCTAATATGAGGAGCCAGCACATGGTTCATGTGCTGGGTTTGAGCTCCGGCACCGGGAGAGATACTGTAGGCGAAGCACGACCAAACGCGAGAGATCAATGCACTCGATGGCTCTGTGTGAGACGCACTGAACTGGCTCCGAGTTGCGAGAACTGACTGAATTTTCCATTGAGGTTCAAATACAGTTGCAGAGCAAATGAATTAAATTTCATAATATTACATTCGGTTTCAAGTTTATTGGAATTCGGTTCCCAACTCATGAATTCAATTTCAAGTGATGCTCCTCAGGTGCAGTTATCGAAGTTAAACAATTGAAAATTCAAATGATGTGATTCAAATTCCGTTTTGTCTTTTTTTTTTTTTACGCAACTGTTCAAGTTGAGCAATTCAAATTCAAATATGAATGAATTTCTGCCCTCACGGGACCCCTTCGGTCCCATTGAGCTGCAACAACGAAAAGTCAGATTCATCCGGTGCAAAAGTACGATTCATCCGTTGACGCGCGAGGTGCCTTGAAGCCGAGCACCAAACCACTAAACACACACACACCCGTACGCACGCACACGCACGCACACACAGACACAGTCACAGACAGACACACACACACACACACACACACACACACACACACACACACACACACACACAGACACAGACATAGACACAGACACAGACAGACACACACACACACACACACGCACACACAGACACAGACACACACGCACACACGCACACACACACACACACACACACACACACACACACACGCGCGCACGGTTTCACAAACAGATCCTTTTGAACTTCCCATCTGTAATACACATAATGTCTCCGCTCGTCGGCCCAAATGAGTCAGCGCTGGGTCCGGTGGCTCCGCCGGCCTCCGGTCGTCGCTTGGCAGATGGGTCCGAGGAGGAAGACCGGGTCACCAGCCCTCGCCCCGGCACAAAATGGAGACGCTAAAAGAGCCAAGCGGTGCCAGCGAGCGGGGGCCGCACCGCGCTCGCTCCTCGGGCTCCACGAATCAGCATCTGTTTGCTTGTCCGACGGCCAGAAAGCCATTGGCTGCATCCAGGAAAAAAGGGAGGAGGAGGAGGAGGAGGAGGAGGAGGAGGAGGGGAAGGTATTTGTGTCTGTGGGATGAAGTTGAGAGCGTTAGTGCCTCTTTTTATTTGAATTTTTTTTTGATTTGCTGACCACAGGATATTCGGGCTCTCGTCTAAGTTGTTCGTTGGCCCCTCCAAGATTTTCTTTGATGGTTGCATTGTTGTTATTTTTGTTTGCTTGATTTGGCAGCAACTTTCCTTTTTTTTTAATCTGCAGTGAAATTGCAGGGATGGACAAAAAATGTCAGAAAATGAATAAAAAGCGACTTCTTTTTAAAACACCGACCAATGAAGAAAGAGTCATTTGTCATTCCTTCCTTTTTTTTTTTTTACCTGTGCTGGCAGCATGCTGGGCATACAACACAGAGTATTTGTACCATTGCGTCTAGGACAGAGTTAGTCTGCAAGTGGAGTTCAAGTTCTCAACCTGCAATGAAACACTTTATCAATTCTTAAATCACCGAGAACTGCTGCAACAACTCTGTCCTGTGGACGACCTGTAGGATGACGAGAGCACAGCTTTTTGTTTATAGAGAACCGCCACCATCCCCCCTCTTTGGAGAACTATATTTATCATGTTTGGGTCCATAAACAACTGATCACTACTCCAAGAGGGGGAGAATCACAAGGGGGGGAGACAATTAAACACAGAAGCAAACAACATTTACACAAAAACATAAACATTTCTCGACATAGTTATGGCAGTAAATGAGGGGGGAAAGGAGAGGAATGTAACCAGGAGGGTGTGTGTGTGTGTGTGTGTGTGTGTGATTTGTCATTACTTCCTATGATAATATGCATTCTGCATATCACAGAAACAACTGGAATCATATCATTCTCAACTTTTTTTTCAATTTTTAATTTTCCAAATATGAAGAACCAGGGGCTCAAAGTAAAAAGAAGAAAAGAAAATGCATTTTGTTAAAAGAGCATTGCTTTTCAATAGCAATCCGGAGATAATCATCCGTCTGAGCGTTCTTTACATTCACCTTGAGAAGAGTCTCCACACTGACACAGAGGAATGTGTCATGACGTTGAGCCATAACCCACAGGCGTTTGCATTCGCACCCACGCCCCGCACTGCATCCTAATTTACAATTTGCGGGAAGCGCTGTGCTCCCAAATTGTCATGGGACGTGAAAACCGAGTCACGAGTGAGCGGTGCTCCCGGCTCTTTCATAAAGCTGACTAAGTGCCATCGCATGGAGATTATTTTGGGGTGTGAGGTAGGGATGCAACGCTACAGTGGGCGCATGGTTCAGTATGTATCACGGTTTTGGGGCCACGGTAACGGTACGGTTCCAGCATTTTTGTATTTGAGAACTTTTTTTTAAGTTAAATGGTGTAAAAATTGTTTTTATCGTAGTCTAGTAGTCATAAATAACTAGTGTAACGCTCTGTGTGTATGACTGTGAGGGGAGACGGGGTTCAAGTTCATTGTGCGTTGTTATATTTTGCATAAGTTCATCAGACTGGAGGGGAGGTGTCCAGGATAGTGGGTAATTCAAATATTAATTTCTGTAAAAAATGTATTTATTTAATAATTTAAAAAGGTTTCACAATAAAAAAATAAAATAAAATCAGTACTATAGTGAGTTATTTTTGTGTAGAACAGGTATAAATACTATTTTCACACATAAATAATAATAGTAAAAATAACTTATTGAAATAAAAGCTCACAGTCAGACCAGTGCGTGTGTGTCTTCGCTTTGTGAACCTGACGTGACAGGGGTGCAGCGTGCGCTCCTTTTTCCGCCAGGGCACCTCCCGGCGAGGGAGGAGCATAGGCTAAGCAGGCAGGAGACGGCAACTTAAACAAAAAACACGACATGAGACTGTAAAACTTGACCAAAAAAAAAAAAAAAGAACGGCTCGTCACCCGGCGAGACTCGGCTCCCTTCATTCATAAAAAAAAAAAAAAAAAAGAGACGTTCAAAAGAAAGCGTTCAAGAGAAGCTCGTAATAAACAGGGAGACGGCCATTTTCTAAGTGGACACCTTGATTGATTGCACTCCATGCTAAACTATTTCTATCTAGTTTTATCTTGTGTTTCTATGGTTAAAAGGCTGCGTACCGTGCGCTGCGCCGCCGCCGCCGCCGCCGCCGCCGCCGCCGCCGCCGCCGCCGGTGGACCGCCGTGATCGCGCCCGCGTGTTGAACATAGCGTACCCTGTACCGTTGCATCCCAAGTGTGAAGACGGTGATGTCACGTTCGTAGTCGGTGACGAACGAGGTTCTTCCGGACAAAACGGCAACTAAAACGGCCGCGGACGCCGTGTTTATAGGGACCCGGATTTTCTTTGTTGATTTTCTTGAGATTTTTATTGTTGGATGTGATTAAGTTCAAACTTCCCTATCTGTCTTTTTGCTACAGTATGGAAAGTTTTTGAAGGGCCCCCCGGGGGGCGAACGCCGGTTGAGAGCCGCTAGGCTAGAGAGCGTCAATTCGGAATGAAAGTGTATACCTCGTGACAATGCCGAAGAAATAAGTTGGCTGGAGCGAGGCGTACGAGGCGTGAATCTAATGCTGTTTCGCTGTGACTCAGCAAGAGCTTCGGAGGCGAGTAATTGAACCGGGTGGAATGCCACGCACGCCGCCGCTTTTAATTACCAAACCGCTCCGTATGAAAACGTTTGTCAACCAGTGAAGTGCGTCAACCACGGCCGGGGACGGGGCGCCGGGTTCAAGACGCCTTCTGTTCTGTGGCCGATGATTCAACTTGTTCCGCGGAGAGACTGTCCTCATTCTGCGGGGAGCGCTCGCACACGCACACGCACGCACACACACACCCACACACACACCTCCTCGCCTGCGTCCCATTCTTTATATCGTTTGGTTTTTCTCCTATTCCTTGTCTCCGGACTTTCTCGCACGCACGCACACGCGCACACACACACGCACACCTACAATGTCAAGGTGAGTGAATGAAGCACTTTCATGCATCATTAGAGCAGTGATAACAGCACAGACATAAAGAGAGAGATGCCTGATTGGCCTGAAAATGACTTCTAAAATACACTTGCCTCAGTAGATTATTATTGGCGATATGTCACATCGGTCTGTGTGTGTATGTGTTTGTGTGTGTGTGTGTGCACGTGTGTGTGCGTGTGTGTATGTCAGTGTCTGTGTGTGTGTGTGTGTGTGTGTGTGTGTGTGTGCGTGTGTGTGCGCGTGTGTGCGCGTGCGTGCGTTCAAGCTTATTTGAGATCTTAGAAACAACCTTAAAATGCGCTGGGGTTATCAATTGGGGTGTAGGGTGGGTTGGCGGCTGGACACGTTAAATAACGGCTTCATCAACGGCTCCCTCGTGCCTCGGGGTCCCAGGGCCAGTGTGAATGTGACACCACTGCGATAAAACGACGTTGACCGAGAGAGATAAGAAAAGAGAAAAAGCGTTTCGTTTGTCCTTCGGCTAATTATCGCAACAGTTTTCGGAAACAAATCTTCTAAATTGGACATCGGTAATGCTCCCTGTTCTTTGGCTGCGAAAGTGCACGCGGCGCGTATTGCATTTGAAAACCGAGCATTAATCGAAAATATTCTTTGGAATGGAGCAACTCCGTCGACGCACGCTGGTGAACACACACGCGCTCCGGCGCTTTACGCCAGCCGTTAAACTGTGGGAAACTGTGACCTTCATAGATAAATATTTGTGATTCAGTCTGTTATGTGGGTTTTTATTTTTAATCCTAACCGCACCTTCGTGGAGTGTGATGGCTTCCAGACGACCTTCTTGGCTCTTGGCGACAGTCTCAGCGCGGTAAACAAACTGTAATGACATACATGCCTGTGTTCTGCCGCCGGCGAGAAGCCTGATGAATGAGATCACAATACAACGCGTGTCCTTCTTTTGCTTTGCCGCCGATTCGCCTCCGAAGTCCGAAATCCAAATTGCTTTCGCTGCCGATTACGATCTACCCGTGTCCCATTTAATCAGCCGGTCTTCTCTGCTTTTTCATTTCCCTGCTGTTTATGATTTGCGTACCAATTTGCGACATATTCAGACGCCTGCACAATAAAGAAAGTGGCTCTGACTCAGGCGCTGTCGTTTTTTTCTATTTTTCTTTTCCTCAGTACTTTGTACTCGTTTCTCACAAAATGAATGGTTTGGATGTTAAACCAATCCTGCAAAAAAAAAAAAGGCTGCATTGATGCTCTGCCTACCTTTGCCTTGAATTCCCGTCAATGCCGCATAATAGCAGTTTACAGACTTGCATAGCAAATAAGCTCTCTTATCTTTGGTTTTCTAAAAAAGTTTCTATGGCCTTGGGATCTTTAATGAAAAAAAAAAAATAAAAAAAATAAAAAAAAAAGATTGTTGCTGTCCAAAAAAAAACCCCCAACCCCCTACTTGGAAACGTGCAAGGGAAAGGCCATGTAAGTCGGATTAAGGGGGCAGATCGCTTGGGCCCAGGTTTACCGAGATAACAGACCTGACGAACAGGGTTCCCTTTGCATTGGCCTTCATCACAATGCATTTGAAAACGACGACGCTCACTTCAATCTAAACGACTCTGTCGTTTTTATGCCAGGATGACATTGTAGAATTTACAACCAATCACACGTTTAGCTGGGAGGTGAGCAGCATTGACTCGGAATCACCGATGTCCAAGTTTCAGTGGAATGCAGCATATGCCACCTGATTGCTGCGGGGGAGAAGGAGATGATTAAGGATGTTTCACACAGAGGCAGGTGGACAGAGAGCACCGGGGCGAGCTGACTGGGGGAGAAGCTGCGACGGGCCCGTTTGGTAGCGCCACCTTGATGCACGCTCCGTGTGCCTCGCAGTTTTGAACGGGAATTTGTTCATGCAGAGCGCAAAAGAAACCGACGCTTCAGGAACGGCGCCCCACATGGCGAGGGGTGGAAAATCTGGGTTCAGAAAGGGAAATTCCGATCTTTCCGATTTTTGAGTCGACCACGTGCATTTGCATCAGTTCAGTCCAATGAGGGGAATCAAGCTGGATCAGTGCATGGGTGGAGCAAAGACATGGAAGGGCTTTTACTTTCTGGGACTGGAATTTTTCCACCTCCGCGTGCCCTCTGTCGTCCAGTGTACCTGAGCGAGTGAGTAAGAGAACGCCATGGTCGGTTGTTATCACAAATTGACATCATCACAATGCATTGCGGTATACTCTTGCCAGGGTAGCGTCCAGCGTTTGCATTCTAATTTATCCTGGTTCTTTTTGCATACAATGGTAAAAACGCTCACAAACCACCTTGCCGTACTAAAGAAGCACGTTGGTGTACGTGATCTTCGGAGACAAAAATGTCCGGTCTCCGTAAAGCATTCCAATTATTTTCAACACGGGCCGAGAGTGAAGTCACTTATTTGAGGAGCCTCAATGTGAACGTCGAGACCAAATTCCAAAGCTGCAGTTGCATCACTGGGCTTGAAAAGGAATCCAAAAATCCAGATAATCCCGATAATTAGGCCGAGGAACTTCCCGTCTGCACTTCACATTTCCAGCCGTTGCAGCTTGTATCCGGCTGTCTAGGGAAAAAAAAACAATAAAACCCTCCCATTAGTTGACTTGGAACCCTGAACCGTCGCTTGGTGCATATAGGTGGTGAATACAGGCTCAAAAAGCACAATATCCTCGCGCAACCCCCGGTTGTTTTTCCCCGCAAACTTCTTCGAGCGCCGGACACATCATAAATTGCGCGGCTGTCGCGCTGTCGGAGCAATTTATCCCTGACACACACACACGCAATTGTCCTGAGCCACCCCTCCCTCCGAGAGCCGAGTGGCTGTCCGAGCGAGCCCCCCCCCCTCAATCACCGGGGGCAGAGCCGTCGCCACGGCTGAGCATGTGTTTTGGACGTCCTAATCTCCCCGAAAAAAAAAGAAAAAAATCCCCGCCGACCGGCCGAGGTGGAGCGGAGGGCGAGGAAGGAGAGGAGGGCGAGGCGTCAAAGGAAAGAAGATGGACAATCCGCTCGGGATAGTCGCTGAGGATGCTCAGGGAGGGAGGATGAAAAGAGGTGAAGGGCGGGAGGCGCGGCGGCAAAAAAAGCCTTCCTGAGTTCTCCCGCCCTTCACCTGGGAACGCCCGAAAAACGTGGAACCTGTTCAAAAAGGTTAAAAACTCCGGGGGTCGAAGCGGCTCCGGCGCTTCCACCCCTGCGTTGCTCCGCGCCTCGCCGTGCGGGGCCGTTGCTTTCGCGCCGCCTGCGCGCTTCCCCTTTTTGCGGGCGCGGTTTTTTCAAAGTCGCCGCGTCCGGTCCAACCCTCTCGGCGAAAGGGCTTCTCGGCGAGGCTGAGCGAGTGAACCCGAGGCTAAAAAAGTAGCGGAGCGGAGCGGCAAAGAAGGGAAATAAATAACACACGACGAGGCAGGAAGCCATGGGAGGATTTATTAACGAGTCCAACTCCAGAGCGCAAATAAGGCAGCTCCTTTCATCGCTTCCATGAAGTCGTAGCGCTAAGTCAGAGCATTTGTGTGTGCGTATACATATGCACTATATACACAGTATGTATAATGCGCAAAGCAAATATGCGTCTGGAAAAACCGCTGGGGGCTTTAGGTTTGAGGGGGAAAGAGGTGACGTTGATGCCTGGCGTGAACAGGCTTTGCGAAAAGGGTTGCAGGGTTCAGCGCAGTAAAATCAAACCTGGACATTATTCGGCTCCATCTCTCTTGCGTCCAATCACTCTCCGCATCTCTCTCTCTCTCTCTCTCTCTCGCTCTCGCTCTCGCTCTCGCTCTCCCTCCATCCGGCGTTTATTCAGACCCCGCTGCCTGACTTTTTTATGTGGAGCCATCATTCCGTATAATGAACCGGCACGCGGCGAAAACACGCCAAGTTCCGACGGTGGGGAGGGGGAGAAAAAAAAAAGCAGAAGAACCCCCCCGTAGCGCCGCTGCTTTGTTTGCAACCTTTAAAAAAAGTATCAAATCAAGTGTCGGGCTGTTTTAACTTTGACTTTTATGGATGGAGCGTTTCCGTCTGGAGACCCAGAGAGGGGTGAAAGGGTTCATTCTCTCTCTCTCTCTCTCTCTCTCTCTCTCTCTCTCTCTCTCTCTCTCTCTCTCTGGACAAGTGCTTGATGGTGATATATCCATCTGTAATATGCTCTGGTCATGACTCGCCCACCGATGGCTTCGGCCAGACACGCGCTCCCCCTTCTCCCGAGCTCTGCAGTGTGTCACTCGCCAAAAAAAAGAATGCGCCCGACGCAAGTCATAGCGGCGGTCTCCCGCGTGACGTGTGATATTGGAAATTGAGTAAACGGGTAGACGCTGCGAGACAGGGGCTGCCGGTTCTGCAAAACACATTATTTTGCCGTTGTAAAGCCAGAAAAAAAATAAATAAAAAAGCGTGAGCACTTTGAGTCCCTGGTAAATCACGATCAAAACACAGTGTCATGGAGAACGTCAACAGACCTACTGGAGGGCATTAAACCTCAGTGTGCAACAGTTCCTGGGATCTGGATTGCAATTATAGGGGCTTGAGAGCAGTTAAACATGTATACACAGTATCTAGCTATAGTATATATATATATATATATATATATATATATACTATATACTATATATACTACTATATATATATACAGAATATGTATTTATATACAGTATATATACATACGTATGGTATATACTGTATATATATATATATATATATATATATATATACATACATATATATCCACAGCAGCGCAGCATCCCAAGTCTTCCAAAACAAGGCATGCCGGGACGCGATGAAAGGGCGGGTGGGGTTCTGCACGTCGGATGAAGATGGAGCGATACGCTCTCCCCGATGGAGAGTGAAGGCTTAGCCTCGCTGGGGAGTGCAGCCAAAAGGGAGGACGAGGAGAGGGATGGATGAGACAATCATAGATTATCAACAATTCACGGAGCTGATGGAGTGTCCCTCTGTTTGGCTGAGTTTTTCACTTTTCGGAGGACGCGTCAAATTTAACCGTTTCCCTCCTTGTTGTGAGATCCGCGGAGGACGCGACGCCATGCGGCACGGGTTGAGACATAGCACTGACGTCTCCGGTATTAGAACCGACAACTGCTAATGGTCATCTGCTGTGTGTCACAAACAATAATGTTGACGCACAGAGCCAGTCCACAACATTATGACTGTAATCGTACGATAATTCGTTTAAAAATTGTAGGAGGAGCACTCGGCTTGGTTCGACGGAGGTCGGGTGCGACGGGAAGAACGACCAAATATTACAATATCACAGTGTAAAATCAAAGTTCATGCCAAAGTTAATTGGATGCCCCGTTTTTTTTTGGGGGGGGGGAATTCGATTTTTGTTTATCTAGCCCCCATTAGCGAGATAGTGAAGGGGCTGCACATTGCCATATCAGTGCTGGACACACGGGGATGGAATTGGCGTTGGCCTTCATGGCTGAATACGGGTGAGATGGACAAAGAACGCGCTTCACAAAATAACCGGAGCAGAATAGATTTCTCCAAATTTATTTGGCTTTGGCCGTAATGTTAAATTTTTTTTTGTCCCCCCCGAAAGAAATCCATTGCTCATTTTCCCTCTTCCCCCAAACATATTGCTGGAATTTAGGACTGATTGCAGGCGATTAGAAGGCGACAAGCTGCGTGCGGCGTTATCCCGGGTCCCGACGCCATATTTAATGATACATCTTCATTTCGGGGGTGAGGGGTGGGGGCTCGCTATGTTCAATTAGTTGACACACCGAGGCTTTGTTAACATCAGCCGCAGTGCATGACGAGCCATAGATCAAACAAGCGTATGGAAATAACCGTCGCCACGCCGTATCAATTTCATTAATCAAACTTGCCCGCGATTGATCGTAGCTGACGGTTTTTCTTTTTGTAACTCAGACGACTCGAACAGAAGAGGAGGAGGAAGGAGAAGAAGGAAAAGAAGGAGAAGAAGAAGAAAAAGAAGAAGAAGACATTCCGGGGGAGTGCTCAGAGGAAGGGTTTTGCATACCCCCGCGGTCCCTTCCAGGATTTACTCCGACTCCATTTGTTGATGATTTACATTAAGTGGTCTTCATTACTCTAAAAGCCGCGTGAGTGAACAAGAGTGCATGAGAGAAAGAGAGAGAGAAAGAGGGGGAGAGAGAGAGAGGGAGCGGGAGAGAGAGAGAGAGAGAGAGAGAGAGAGAGAGGGTACAAGGGAGTGAGGGAGGAGGGAGCGAGGAGGGCCGCAGAGATCTGCAAGCCTGCCGCGGAATGCAGGCGGCCGCGCGGAGTCGGGCCCCGGTGGGGTGGGTCCCAGCTCGGCTCCGCTCCGACAGCCCTAAAATCCCCCATCACGGCCGCGCCGCTTCAGCTGAGCCTCGGGGACGACGCGGGCCGTCACGTCGGAAGCGTTCCCAGGCCGCGCTGCCACGGTGATGTTCCCGATCGGGGCGGCTCGCGGCGAGCGCGGGCTCCAGCCTGTGCTGTAGAGAGAGAGAGAGAGAGAGAGAGAGAGAGAGAGAGAGAGAGAGAGAGAGAGAAGAAATGTGGGGGAGAAAGGACATGGAGTGGAGCTTGAAGAGCCGCCGGATCGGGGCCGACGTGGTTCCGAGACAAAGGCGTGTCACGGTCTTTTCCGTCTGTCGCCGGAGATAAGCGCGGCTGCCAGGGAGGGAGGCCTCGCAGCCAGCACCGGTAACAAGAGCCAGGCAATGTTCTATCTCTGCAGATGCAGCGCCTTGCTTTCTTCTCCTCGCGGTGGGAAAGAAAAAGGGGATAACTGGTCTTTTCTTCTGTCTACGTATGTGGCTAATGTGGAGCACCATGTGCGGCGTTGTAACCTGGAAGGGCACTTCATTCTTCTTTGAGAGATTTGGAGACGACATTTTCAAAAAGCTGTCCGGTGATTTGAGCTGTTGAAGCATTATTGTCTCCCCAGACGATGCAGTATCACCCATTTTCAGGTTTTTAATAATAAAACTACTATGAGGCATGAGGCATACGCATCAAGATGCATAACAAAATGTTGCAGAATTGTAGTTTTTGCAGTTTTTCGGGTTAGGGCGACTGCTAGGGTTTGAAACGTTTATAAATAATTGTGTAAATATTACGCAATGTATATAATAATTATTTTTTTTCTCCTGTAAAAGCCACAAGTCTGTATGATATCAACCTTGTTTTAAGAAAAACCTGTTTTGTTAAGGATGTCATGAGGACTACCCATAATCCTCAAGTGTTACAGCGACTGTCTGATTGGTGGGGCTCGCTGTTACCATGGAAATGTTTACCGCACTGGCTGATGGGTCCACAGGAGCACAGACACTGATATCCAGTTATACATCTCTATACTGTATATCTCCAGTTAAATTCTATCTATGAATGAAATTCATACTGAGGGTATGACCCCGTATGCCTATTCTCGTCCAAAACCTTGAATTTTAATAACCATTCATAGAGAAAAAGTCAAGCCAGTATATTTTATTTTTTGATCGAACAAAATTTAAACCCATGCATTTTAAATTGTAATACATCCATGATACCACACCATCCAT
>NC_137208.1:9518586-9523586 GCF_960531495.2 Zeus faber
TCCTTAACCTCCTTCATCCCTGAAGGAGGTTAAGGAACTTGTGGCAGTGCTGGGAGGGATGGGGAATGAAATTATAGAACACAGCCAAGACCTATTAGTCATCGACACAAAGGACGTCACGGACACCCAAGTGGCTGAAACTGCGAGAAGGCCCGAGATCCTTGGCGAGGAGCAGTCCACCAGGTTTGTGACGGAAAGGCTGCAACGGTGTACAACACCTCTCACACGAACACTGCCAAAGAGCAAGTTGCCACTGTTCAGTAGGCTACCGGTCAATATTAAGTCTAGCAGAGGGCAATTATCTGTATGCCATGAACTGTGTGCCACAGATGGAAGGGGAGAACTCTGCTCTCCTGCTGAGTCACACTTGGCCTGCCATGGACCGCGTTCACAAGAGGAGGCTGACACTCGACTTCTGCATGTGGCAGATGCTGTGCAAAGGGGGTGTTAGAAGGTGACCATACGTACCGTTGATACTGGTGTGGCGGTACTGGCTGTGGCTTCACTCAGCAAGACAGCTCCCGATGAGCCGTGGGTCGCCTTCGGTGTCGGGTCAAGGTTTCGGTACATAGTTGTTCACAAAATGGTTGCCACAATGAATCCAACACAGTGTCCGAGCCTCCCATTCCTTCGAGCTATCCCTGGGCATGACGCTGTATCTGCAGTTCCCGGCAGAGGGACGAAGACTGCCTGGGAAACTTGGAAGTCTTTCAGAGAGGGGAATGATGCTTTCAGTGCACCCCCGTGCATTCAAAGGGAGGCCAGCGAAGGATCAATGTTACGACTAGAGCGATTTGCGGTGCCGAAGTGCGACGGAAACCGGCGAGCGCACGGAAGGGAATGATGCCGGGAAACAGCTCTTCACACAGAAGTCTTGAACTCCGAAGAACGTTCCCCCAACCCAGGCAGCACTCAGGCAGCACACCAAGGCACACCTGCTACCAGGCCAATTATCAGGACCAGGCATCGGTCCCAGATCCAGAGATGCCAGAGCCATCCGACTGGGGCTGGACAAAGAAAACAACTGGGTGGCAGCCGCTTTGGACTGCCCTCCCCCAAGCACCATTGTCGTCCCATGCATTGATCCGCTGTCGCTGCGAGAATGGCTGCACCGGACCGTGCGAGTGTGCCAAGCTGCACTCAAGTGCACTGCACTGTGCTTCTGTTCTGGAGACCGTTCGATTTTTATCATGACCATTATCATCATCTTTATCATCATCATCATTAGTATTAATACAGCATTAAATTACAGCATTATGGCTATGGGTCAATTCTGTTATTTTTATAATATAATGATCCCTATAGTATCAAAATGGAAGGAACATTTCATTGCATTACATCTGTCCATGTTAAAAATTAATGTATAAGCCAATGATTGTCCAAAGGATTTTTTAACGTAATTTGACCTTGACCTTGATTTAAATGATAGTTTAAGTTTTCCTCCACTGTTTGGTTCCAAAATGAAACGTGTTTGAACATGAGAACCCCATGCACTGGCGGCCATCTTGGATTTGACCTCTCGCGGTCCTCAGCTGTCAAATTATTTTTTTTACAAATCGGAAAATAAACATTAATGGCGTTGTCCTAGAAATCTGCTGGCGTCTAAAGGTGTTCAAACAAGTTTGAACTATTGTTCAACAGTTCTGAACTATTTCAGCCAGTTCTTTAGGTTCCTTCACCGATTTGTTCGCAAACAACTTCAAGCAGGAGCTTTTGGCTGAAGGCGGAGACCCAAGCGAAGCAGTGGTTTTGGTTGAGGGTTCAGTTAATTTTGTTGACTTCAGAGATTCTGTCAAAAAGAACGGATCGTTTGCAAACGACCCAACCCTGATACATACACACACACACACACACACACACACACGCACACGCACACGCACACGCACACACACACACGCACACACACACTCACACACGCTAACACACACACGCACACACACATACACACACACACACACACACACACACACACACACACTTGCAATAGAAACACACGCACTCACATAGCTCTCCACGAGGAATCTTTTTTTTTTGGCAACAATTTGGATGAATGGATGGGTGGATGGATGAAGAATGATGGATGGGTGGGTGGATGGATGGATGGATGGGTGGATGGGTGGAAGGATGGATGGACGGATGGACGGATGGGTGGATGGGGTCCCCGGTTAGATGGGATGGATTTCCATGCGCTGGGGCCGAGGAATATAGGTCAGTAACACATTACACTCCTTCATAATGTTGCGCTCCCATGGCAAGCGTTCCGAATTATCACTCCCACACTGCGAATTACCACCACTTTGTTGCCACGGCGATGAATCACAAAACCAATGCCGCGAGTGAGAGAGAGGAGGGGAGGGAGGGGGGCACAACAGCTTCCGCTCGTCACACCCAAATATGAATTGAATTGATTTTTTTTCGTTTTGTTTTTTTTTCTCGAGGACACAAACCATAAAGGATGCGACAAATGGGCAGTGGTACCAGCGGGCCCTTCCCTTCTTTATTGTCTTTCTTTCTTTCTTTCTTTCTTTCTTCTTCTTCTTTTTTGTCGTCTTTCGGAGATTATGAGGAACAGACATGTTTTTTAATTGTCGCCGTTGTTGTTGTTGTTGTTGTTGTTGTTGTTGTTGTTCGTGTTTCTTTTGTCTCCCCCCCTCCCTCCCACCAGTCATTAAATTACACCTCTCTCTCTGTCTCTCTCTCTCTGTGTCTCTCTCACTCTCTCCGTCTCTCTCTCTTTACCCCTCTCTCTATGGTCCCTCCAGCTCCTCTCCTCTCCATGCCCTCTACCCCTCTCCCCCCGCCCCACCCCTCTCTCTCTCTCTCTCCACCTCCCTCCTCCCCCACCCGCCTCGCTCTCTCTCTACCTCCCTCTCCCCCTCCCTGTTTACATCCCTCTGGCAGCCTCAGCCTTCTCTCCGTACCTCCCTCCCTCCTTTACTTCCCCATCTTCTCTCTCGCTCTCTCTCGCTCCTCCCCTCCCCCTCTCGCTCCACATCCCTCTCTCCTCTCCCCACCCCCTCACCTTCCCTCTCTCCCTCTCAACCACTCAACCCGCCTCCCTCCCTCTACCTACCGCTCCCGCCTCCACCTCCCCCCCCCACTTTCTTTCTTCACCTCCCTCCATCTCACTCTACCTCTCTCCCTTTCCCTCCCTCCCTCCACCCCTCT
Source organism: Zeus faber (assembly GCF_960531495.2). Taxonomy (NCBI): domain Eukaryota; kingdom Metazoa; phylum Chordata; class Actinopteri; order Zeiformes; family Zeidae; genus Zeus; species Zeus faber. The sequence goes on from NC_137208.1 coordinate 9,521,755, forward strand.
CCCTCTCCCTGAGAGCAGCGGGAGGAGGTTGTTTTGTCAGTTCCTTGCTGTGGCGTCGGACTTGTTTATGTGCAGTTCCCTTCGCTGCTGCTCTCGAAAAAGAGAGGGAGGGAAAAAAAAAAAAAAAGAAAAGGCAAACGGGTTGAGACGGGGACAGGGACTCGGGGGGGGTTGGTAGAAAGAGAAAACGAGAGGAGGGAGAGGGAGAGAGAGAGAGAGAGAGAGAGAGAGAGAGAGAGAGAGAGAGAGAGAGAGGAGTGGAGGAAGCAGGTTTGATGGAAAGAGAGATGTGGTTAGAGATAGAGGGTGAGAGAGGGTCGAGGAGGGCGATAAAGAGAGGGGGGTGGAGAGAGACGGGGAGAGAGAGAGAGAGAGAGAGAGAGAGAGAGAGAGAGAGAGAGAGAATATGTGGGGGGACATGTTCAGTGTTCTGGCTCCTTTCCAAGGGCACTGTTACTTCCAGTGAACAAACAAAATACTGGTCTCAGCTAAATATAACATTTCCCTTCGTGAGCAAACCTTCAGAGTGTGTGTGTGTGTGTGTGTGTGTGTGTGTGTGTGTGTGTGTGTGTGTGTGTGTGTGTGTGTGTGTGTGTGTGCGTGTGTGTGTGTGTGTGCTTGTTTGTTTGTGTGAGAGAGCGTGCCTTTGAGTGTAGAATTTTCTGTGTGAATGTTTGTGTGTGTGTGTGTGTGTGTCTGTATAAATGTGTGCATGCATTTTGCTATGCAATTGTGAGTGTGTGCGCGCGTGTATGTGTGTGTGTGTGTGTGTGTGTGTATTCGCGTGTGTGTGTGTGTGTGTGTGGTTTATAAGTGTTTGCCATCTGAAATTGAGCGGTTTGGAAACAGCACAGAGGCCAGTGACCGCTCCCCTGTTTGATACCCGCTGTATTCTTTTTTTTTTTCACTCCCTCGGTGGCCGGTGTCCAATGGAAACTGTGTTACTCAATAGCGCTGCGTCCACACGTACGCGGGGATGGTGGAGCAGGGCGGTCGGATTGACGTGAAATTCGGACTGTTTTCGTTCGACTCCAAGTCTCTAACCCTTTATCAAGCGTGTTCGCGTGAAACGTGTCAGTGGACGTTCAGTTCCAGCCTCCAACACTTCCAGCTCAGTGCACCAAGAGCAAAGTCAAAACCTCACCACTGTAGAACCGTACACAACATTATGTAAAAGCGAGGTGCGATGGGTCAGTGGTAGACACGGCGCTGTTTGGCGCACGCAAACCCGTGCTTTGAAGCTGGACACGAGACAATTTTACAATAGCGGTGCAATAGTGGACAAATAATCAAGATAATCCGACTCAAATGGTTGGCCTTTGACCGTGGTCGTCTGCCCACGGAAGACACATTTCTCTGCGAGCAGCAAAAGCTGACATAACACCTGAGAACTCTAGAACTCAAGAACTCACATAGGCTGCCACCATCCGGTGTTGCGTGCACACAGATACAAGTTGGAAACCTTTCCTTCAATTTAACAAACTTTTCGAAACGACTGCTTGCGACTGAGTCGATTTGCGCTTGGGCCTGGACTTTGAGTGGTGGGAATCGAGGGTCATCCTATTTTTTCATTTTCGGCAACCTTTCGGCGATCTCTGCTCGCCCCCCTCCGCTGTCACGTCGGCCCGACTATTTGCCGGGTTGGCCGCGCTCCCTCGTCGCCTTGCTTCCCGGCCTGTTTTTTTGTTTTCCCGCCGCTGGTGCGACGGCCCGCACGATCCGGTCACTCTAAACTATCGGCGGACGCATTTGTTGACTGCGGCCCGTCCAAACCCGTTCCCCATTAAAACCCGTGTGGAACGCCACTCCGCACGGGCAACCTCTATGGGCTG